>NC_137819.1:25736717-25859217 GCF_963921795.1 Nannobrachium achirus
ACTTCCTCCGTTTTATTAGCATTAGCATTAGCAAAATCGTGTGTTTGTAATAACCATGCGGCCCAGCAGTGGGCCCTGGCGCCAGAGGTTGGGAACCACTGCTCCATTAACATCAATATACAGATCCTTCTCGAAAAAATAGAATATTGTGTAAAAGTATATTTTCTTGAAACTTTCATATATTTCTTGAAACCTTCGTATATTCTAGATACATTGGACATTCAGTGAATTATTCCAAACCTTTTTTTGTTAAAACTTGGTGAATTTTTATAGGATACAGCTCATGTATATCAAAAGTCCATATTTCAAAATATTACAATATTACACGAGACCACTCAAAACTAGGATTTATAATAGAAATGTCAACCTTCTGAAGTCAGAGTTGCTTGAAGTCCAGTGGAAAGTTTCCAAAGTCAGTTATGATTTGGGGTGCTATGGCATCTGTAATGCTTTTTTACACAATATTCTAATTTTTCGAGAAGGATCTGTATATCTCTATGAGTCTTTGGCTGTTGACTTAATTCCTCCAGGTCAGCAGTAAGTACTACATGGTTGGGAATGCGAAGATTCAGATTTATCAATATAGGCCCAAATCATTATGCTCCTGTTTCAGAGATCAAAGTTAGACATGAATAACTTTTAACGGATATGCTTCTAATTTTATTGCTTAAGACTATGGGGACTCTGTTGACTTCAATAATTTTTTAAAAAAAAGCCTAGGATGCCCTGCAACAATTTGGCGCAACATCATCTAGAAGTGTAGAGTGAGCATCTTTCTAAAGCGTATTTGTAATTCATATTCCACCGTGCGTCGGTGTCCCTCCGCGTCGCTCGACGACAAGCGACGATCTACAAGCTCACAGTCACTTTTCTACACTTGCAGATGGGCTCTTGTCGGCAAGCGACGCCGACACCTTGGTGTGATGGCGTATGAATCAGGCTTGACAGAGGAGGAAGAGGAGGAAGGAAGAAGAGGAGAGGTGGGATGAGGAGGAGAGAGAGAGAGAGAGAGAGAGAGAGAGAGAGAGAGAGAGAGAGAGAGAGAGAGCAGACGATGTTAAAAGGAAGAGTCAAGAGGCAGGACGGACATGCGACGTCACACCGGCTGATCCAAGCCTTGATGATCAACCATTTTGTCAAAACAAGTCATCGTGAACCTTAGCAAAGCAAGCCGTGCAAGCCGTGCAAGCCGTGCGGCGGCATGCACAACACCAGTGCGCAATGCGCAAAATACATACACAAACAAAAACAAATTACCAAATGAAAAAATACCAAATGAACGAAAGACATGACAAAAAAAAAACATGCAACGGCAGCCATGCAGAATATGAAATGCATGCTCTTATAAAGGCTGTGTCAAAACATAAGAGGCCCTAGTCTGCGTGTAATTACCATGTCTTATGTCTTAACCTAAAATGGTGCTATGCAGTAAACAGCCCTGGATTAGTCCCACCATGGTGCTTCCATGACTAATTCAGGCAGTTTACCGCCTTAAAATAGCATCCAGGTCTTAAGTTAAGACACCAGACTTGGTAATTCTGGGCCCTCGATGTGTGTTGCTCCTGAGAGGATGCACATAATAAACCCCATAGTTATTTGACCGGAGTCCATCAGGGCTCTATACTTCATCTTTGAATTTGTCCCTCCCTAAATACATCAAATGTCATTGTCAAAGATATAGGGGATCTACAAGCTCACAACACATCGTGTTGTTGTGAGCGCGTACATTAGCTATTTTTGTCAAATGTTCACCCCGGAATACGGCCGCAAGGGTTCATATGGTTAAAACACAGGCCTTTAAAAAAAGAAGAAAAAAATAAATAAAAGAACAGAGAAAACATGCCAAAATATAAGGAAAGGAAACCAAGCCATTCCAAGCTAAACCAAGCCACCACAGGTACGTTAGTTAGCCATAATCAAAGTGAGAGTATAAGGTTGTGAACTCACAGATTGAAAACTTGTTGCCGGAGTCTTTGCCAGGGAATAATTTAACGCCCCGCGATTTAAAATCTACTGATCGCTTCACTGCAGGAGGAGAACAGAATACAGAAAAGAGAAGAACAAAAAAAGATATAATCAGAGAACAGATTGGGGGGGAAAAGGAGAAGAAAAATTAAATAAAAGAGTTTAAGCAAAGGAATAAAAAAAAAAATTACCCATTCTTCTCCCTCACGGTGATGCGAGAGAGAAGAGTAAAGCGTAAAAGAAAGAAGTCACTTGGCAAAAGGAAATTGGAAGATGGATGGAAGTAATGGAGAGAGGGAGAAGAAGACAGGAAGAGTCAGGGAGAGAGAGAGAGAGAGAGAGAGAGAGAGAGAGAGAGAGAAAAGCAGGAACATAACTTCAACATCAACAGCATTCAGAGCATTTGTTTATTTGAGAAGCTAGATCACCCTCTGTCTATCTTTAACACACACACACACACATGCGCGCACAGCCGCACGCACACGCATACCAGTTGTGTATTTCGCAGGACACCGTACATGATTTATGCTGAACAGAAGCTGGTAGTAAGAGAAAAGCCGGCATCATCTTTAATCAGAATGACACCTCTGCGAGCTCTAGCTGTCAAAACTCTGAGAAAGCGATATGTGTGCGAGGAGGAGAGAAGAAGGGCTCAAACTTATCAGGGTCACTGAAAGACAAGACAAGAGGAATGCTGAAGAGATGATGGAAGCGTTTGCGGCGTCGGCCGTGTCAAATCTGTCCCTGCAACACGGCTGACATTATTCTGGTACAGGGTTAACATCATTGTCCTTTTCGTCCCACTGTAACTTATCACAGATTGACACGCTCGCGCTCTGAAAGATAAAAGATGCGCCCGACACACAGAGAGAGATAGAGACAGGGGACGTGAGATGTGTCATATCATGGTCACGGGGCCATATTTGAAAATGATGACAAACATTTGATGTGCATTAACTCGCAGACCCCGATTTGATATGGTTTGTATCTCACGTTGAGAACCACTGATGTACAGGTGCGTTCTCGCCGCAAGATAAACAATCTGTTTGAGCGTATACAAGTCACACAAAGACGCAACGTTGCATCCAGCGGCGCAGACGGCGTGAACAAAGTCACGCCGTTTGCCTCACGTTTACCAATGTTGACCGGCGTGAACAAAGTGAAGCGATTCAAGTGTCAAGATGTTTTATCTTGTGGTGGGAACGCACCTATAGGGTCCATTTTTACACCCTCAGAGATAAATACATTGTTCAGGTGAGAATTCCCATTGCCCATCTGCACTGTAACATTTGATACAATGGGGTAGTAGCACTAGCCTTTTCCAACGGCAAAGAACCGGTTCTGGTTCTTTCTCCCGCCTATGGGAAGAACCAGAGGTGAGCTTTTCCACCAAGAACCAAGAGTTGGTTCCGAACCGTAAAGGTTGGTTCGGAACTGGGACCACACAATCCTTGGTTTTTGTGGTTCCAGAGCCAAATCCTTGGCTCTGGTTCAATCTGGTGGAAACGCAAGACGGTTCACAAGAACGAACCAAGGTTCCCAAGAAGTTGAACCGGCACTGGTTCTGGAACCGGTTCTTTGCAGTTTAAATTACTCTCCATGTATTTAGAGTCACATAGGGGATGTGACTCTAAATACATGGAGAGTAATTTAAACTGGACTCACAGTAGATTATATTATATATTTTTTTCCCTTTCCGGCCTCTTAATCTATCATAATTAATGTAGACATTATCACCATAAATGATGCAAGCACTGTAAACACAAAGATCTCACTCTGAATAACAAACCGACGGTGACAAATTACCGTAATGAATGGCTGATAGATGGCAGACAGACGTCATTTTCATAATGACCTGACAGGCTAATGCATTGCATGGTGATAGATACCAGACGAGTTAATGTACTAACAATTAGCTGACTGGTGTACAGTGGCGCGCACGCACACACACACACGCACTCGCACTCACACCCACACACACACACACACACACACACACACAAATGGTATTCCATTTACCACTGTGATGTTAGAATCTTGTATATTTTCTAAAGCAACCGTTAGCCTAATGTTGCACACAGGATACATAGTTAAATCAATGGTAGTCCATTAACCATTGTGACAATGAACCATAGGTGTTTCACGCCTACAATGAGCCTAATGTTGTACAGTAGTTACACACATTGGCGCTGGCTCCGCGCAGGTGGAGCACTGGCTCCCCCTATCGGCCAGAAGGGGGAGCCCGGCTCCCGCATCGAACCCTCTTCACCGCCCTCTTCAGATCTTGTCAATAGAAAAAATCCATTGGTCAGATTTTGCCTTCCGGTGAAATATTTTCTTTTCTAGCCAAAAAGTGTATTTTAGACGTGAGCTCAGAGTGTTGCCACTAAGGAAAGTAGAATTTCAACTCCTCTAAACCGTCTTTCTTTTTTTGGTGAGAAACAAAATTGTATTTTAATATTTGCTACAGACTGTAGTGAACATGAAGGATTGGCACAGAGCTTCTGTGGACAATTTTGGAGATAAGTAAAACTCGGAAGAGGTTTTGCAGCGAAATATGGCTAACAGAACGGCAACTTTTGGAAATTGGATGGCTCAGATCGAGGAGGAATTGCGACAGCAAGGAATGGAGCAATAAACGGTGAGTTAATATGAACAGAACTGCCTGAGTTGTCATCATAGCTAATGTGAAGCCCAAAAGACACCAGAAATAATATTGTGAAAGGAAAAATATGATTTAATAAAGGAAACCCAGTTTTAGCAGACATTATACCCGAAAATACCCATTTTAGCCGACTTTATACCCAAAAATACCTGAATTTTCGGTCCGTGCTTGTGCGCGGCCGAGATGTCACCCAGACATGTGCACCCCCTAGTGGGGACAGAGTGAGGCTCCGGTGGTTACACAGACACACATATTCGTCAATGGTTTCCGTGTGCTGTGAGTCTCATGTTCAATGCGTCATCTTTATTGTGTCTGTATGTTTGAGGTTCTACATTCTCACTTGACTTGACAATCGATTTGGAAAAGAATACAAAATGTAGGGTTAGGGTTATGTAGCTTATACAAGTACCAACAACACAGCACAGCTGCACTATTTGACCTATATTTAGAAAATGTTAGTGTATGGCTCAATGAACTGTAATTAGACCAGGAGTCTTCAACGTTTTCAGGCCAAGGACCCCTTAGCTGAGAGAGAGATGAAGCAGGGAACCTTTTCACGGATTCCATATAGTTTCATCGTTTGACAGCACAATCATCAGTGTATTTTGGATTCATGTCAATTAATGTTTTCAGATATTTAATCACTTGAACCGTCAATACTTAATAAATTTGACCTTTCACTCTGTACTTAGTTTGCTCTTTTTCCCCTCTACACCAAACCTCCACAACGCTCACAACGCCGCTTGTAGATCTGCTATTTTTGGCTAAAGTTCTCAGAATATGGACGTTAGGGTTCAAGTGGTTAATATAAAAAAAGGAGAAAAAAAGGTTTCTATCACACAAAGATGTGGAGCACCCCCTGTAGAAACTCTGTGGACCCCCTGGGGGTCCCGGACCCCCTGTTGAAGACCCCTGAATTAGACCATATACTTCTGCATTATACGACATGTTGACGTATAATAGTTGCAGGGAATTAGCAGCGCGTGTTTAGCATATTGACACAGTAACACATTAGTATTGCATGATTAACATGCTGACATATCATTTTGTAACCACAGTTGTATTACATAGCATATTTAGGTACTACCAATACATTATTCCATAAATGAAATATGCTGAATGCATTAAGCTGTACAATGTAATTACGCCTAGCGCTGTGCAGCAAAAACACTGTCATTCAATCAAAGAAACTATAGAACAACATTAGCATATAAGAACAGTGTGGCATGTTTTCATTCAACAGCAATTACATTCAAATCTCAAGCATGACACTAATGTTGTGCTCCCATCCTAATCTTACTATTTAAAAAGACTCTGTAGGGAGTGATAGATGGTATTATAGCACCTTCTAAAACCAGGTTTTCGACAGCTTACTTTAAAGGTTTAGTTCTATTAAAGCGGAATACCACTCATTTTCAACATTGAACTATGTCATTTATATACCTTAGAGTTGTTGTGTGGAAATAAGAAAAAAAGTCCCCCCCTTCTGTGTTGCCTAGAACTGGTGTGGGGTCATGTGATCAGTGACATCATGAACTCTTTTGCTTGCAGAATCTGTTTTTCAACAATGTTGAAAATGAGTGGTGTTCCCCTTTAAGTCGAATTTATGCTGCATCATACAACGGTGTTGCACATAAAAAAAAGCTGATCTAGAAGCTCAATGTGTCGTTTTGTGATGAAGTATGAAATCTAGGATTTAGGACTAATTGGATTGACACTAACACGCTTTGCACTCTTGGACTGAGCTCACACCTGGCAGTATACTGTATGGATGTAAACACTGAAAATGTATGAAATATGAATACTTTTATTACAAATATTAGGGGTGCAACAGTTAATCAACTAATCACTGTAATCAACAAATAAAACTCCAGATTTTAATTGATTAATCGATTTTCAAAAGTAGTGAAAATGTTCAATGCTATACAAGCCTGATCTACCAGCTCACAGCATGTCGCGATGCGATGCATTGTGAGCTTACAGGATTTTTTCGAACAAAGTATATAGGGCCTATAAGCGGTTAATCAGAATAATTGATAGACGGTTATAGAAAAATCAATTACTCAATTAACAAAAAATAAATAAAAAACAACAACCACATAATCAATAGAATAATAGCTAAGAAGATAATTCACAGTTGCAGCCTTAATAAAATATTGTACCTATCATGCATGTAGCCTACTACAGAGCGCTATGGGTGCCCCTGAGGGACATGGTACCCAGCTGCAGTAAGCATCACAGTAATGTGATACAGCCAGCCAGACAGAATGATACGCATCACAAGTTCAGCACGCCAAGTACGCTGGCTGGAGCGTGAACTAACTTCACCTTACGAAATTCACCCTACAAAATAATTACTACGATGTGTAACGTGGCAATCCTAGACAGCACGCTGTCACATCCTCAGTCTAGCCTTGAGAATATTATGAACAACTTTCTCTCCCAGCCAAAAGTAAGAAAGACGCGAGACTCCAGCTGTTGTTTGTTTATTGTTTATTCCGCCCCTTAGGGGACAAACGGAGCTGAAGCCTCTACCAGACGCCATGGCTTGATGTCTGCCGCTGCAATACCCACCAATTCTCACATTATGCATTTTTGAATGGATTTCAGACAACACATAGCCTCAATTCAACCAAGAGGAAAAACAGCAAGCGCTCCTTTTTTTCTTTTCTTACGTTGGCTCAAGAATATGGTCTGCAACAACAACATTATCCAGTCGAACAAGGGAACTGCAAAGTGTGACTAGAGCATATTGAGAGAGTGATTTAGCACCGGAGTAATTTACACTTGTGGCTATAATGACTGGCTTTAATAAACACCGTTTCATGTCGGCTCATCCATCATTCCGTCCTACTGCTGCCTCGGAGGGACGCACCCACATGCACACGCACACCAGAGCTGTTTTACATTAAACAGCGTGTAATATCGCAACTAAAACCACGCACCAGCAACATCATTAACAAAGCATGGTAATATGAATAGAACTTTTAACAGAGACATTTCAACTAGATGAGCACATAACCCATTAAGCAGAATTTCGTGGCTGTTGGGTGGGGAACTTGTATGTCTAAAACCGTTACTTTTAAGAAGTGGGAAAAGAAGAAGAAGAAAACGTGTTTCAATGGCTCCAATGTAGTTATTATTTTGTCAAAAGCTGTTAATACTTTTGTTGGGTTCAATATTTGTAAAACCCACAGACACGATAGGACCACATGATGCAAACAAGACCCCAGAACTTTTGTGTTTGTTACTTTGCTGTTTACTGTACATTTCTGACTAATACAGTATTCATTCAATCGATCAATCAAAAACACTTACAAACTGCCATCCCTATCAGGCCATAATTGGTAAACAAAATGACATGGAAACCAGACGAATCTGCCATTGCAAAGCTGATTTGTTCTGACACCGCTCAGTTGTGATTGGATTTCACTCCCTCCGAAGTAGTGAGGGACCAATCAAGCCCAGAATGCAATTTTATTTTATCTGGACCTTGGAAATACAGGTTTCCAGACCAATATCTACATTGTGATATTTTTCTGGCCATGCCAGGCTAAAACATAATAAAAACATAAATATAATATAAAATGGCAACAATAGAAGATCTGCAAGCTCACAACTCACAGCTGTGAGCTTGTAGATCGACTATTTTCACTATGATATAATGACAAAGTATAAAATAGGGCATCAATTTATAAAAAAAGAAGACAAATAATATGGAGATACAAGGTTTCTGACCGACAGCAGTGAATTGCTGAATTCACTTTATTCCCACTATCTCTCTATTGATGTGGCAGGCTAACCACAGAGACAGGTTGCAGTAATTTGGTCTTATTGACTTATCGTACCTGATCTTATCAAGCCTCAACAGGGAACAACCAGATTCCATTCAGGACACACACGGCTACTTGTGATGGTATGGTAAATCTAAATGGTGCATTTATATAGTGTCTTTCTCCACGGTGCTTTACGATGTGCATTACATTCCCTCACAGACAGTGGAGGAAACCATGCGAGGCACCAACCTGCTCATCAGGAGCAGTTAAGTAAGCTTTGCCGAGCCATGAGGCCCATAGGGCAGGAGCTAGCCCTGAATACATGACGGTACCAATCCCGGATTGTTTAATAAAAAGCATTTTTATCCTGTTTTCCCTTGTATTTCCTGGTTTTCCCCCTAGAGGACTCTGGGAAAACCAGGAAATACAATGGAAATCAGAAATGTGTCAGATAAAAATGCTTTTTATTGAACAATCCGGGAGCGGCTTGTAATTCTGGTTGAACTGCATCATTTCTGACCGAAATGAGACTTGGGTAAGCACTTTATTTTTTAAATCTGACGTTTGTAGCTCAAACCGTTGCTCTGTGTCTACCTCCCGAGAAGCCAGGTTGAGGTGGAAACATTACGGTCATGTATATGACCAATACATGACCGTCAAGTATTCAGGGCTAGGGCAGGAGCCTATCTCCTGATTCTGTAGCGTGAGGCAGCTTGATGTACAAGTACATCCCCTGGACATGACGCTAGTATGTCGCAGGAACTTACCCCCAACCCAATCTAACCCTTGATGCTGAGTGCCAAGCAGGGAGGCACCAAGTCCAATTTTTCAAAGTCTTTGGTATGACCCGACCGGGGTTCGAACCCCGACCTCCCAGTCTCAGGGCGGACACTCTAACCAAGAGGCCACTGAGCTGCTAGCAGTAAGGTGTGTCTTGCCAAAGGGTACTTTGGCACAAAGCCAGGAGGAGCCCGGGATGGAAACCTTCCGATTCCAAGACGGCCACCCTGCACTCCCGAGTCTGTCTACCCTATATCTTTTGTGTTAAGTGTTAAGCCTGATTCATACTTAGTTGCACGCGGCAGCGTATTGCAAGCTTGTAGATCAGCTACTTTCAGCGTGCAAAACTGCGTGCAACGAAGCATATCAGAGATACAAATCCCCTCACAAAAGACTGCGGCTCAAAAAGTGCGGATTCAGCCCGTTTGGAACGGCAAATATGGGTCACCGTGAGCTGAAAAACAGATTGATTAATGTGTGTCATAAAAGCTGTCCTGTGTTAATATTGATCATAGTTAAATATGGCCGTGTTGTTCCTTCCTACAGGGAGCATCAGTTCTATGGAAAACAACAGATGGAAAGGCAGATGTGCTTATCTAAACTGTATTTCTCTACCAAGAGAAAACACCCCAAACCGAACTATATTTCACAGCAAACACAATTAAACAGTAAACTAAACTATATTTCAACACTAACGGGATTCATACAAAACTATATTTTCACAGCAGCAGAACACAGAGCTAAACCACAATTCATGACTTTCATGACTAATCCAATAGACAGGAAAATTGAATGAAAAGGGAATGATACTGTACGTCATTAACACTTTGCCGTCCGAAATAGAATGGTGGTTGGTAGATTAGCCGTGAAATTTCTATTATTGTATTGTGATCTGAGACATAATATTATGTTTATAAACATGAGCCCGCCGCCCCTACTTCTTGGACAGCGCTGTTGTTTTTTCTTTTCTTTTTTTTCCCAGGTCATTAGCTCACCGTGATTTTCTCGATCTCCGTTGGGATAGAGTGGTGGTTTTGGCCGAGCATCGATCTCCCTGTGCGTTTCGCGTGCGCGATCCGCGCGCATAACGATCCATGCATATAGTCCAGGAGTGACTGAACAGTCGATGTGTCCACTTTGGATAGCCTAGCACCTAGCACTCCAGCTCTGCTAGTGCTAACGTCCAAACAACAAGTGGGTGGGAGGAAGGAAGGCTGAAGAAGGAAACGCCATGAGAGTCACTTCTGTTCATGTCAGACCAGCCATGAGCTATCAATGCACGAGTGGTGACTAGGGAAGGTTAGACGATCGCCGATTTTCGGATGAAAATCATTTATTTCGGTAAATACGGGAAAGTACGGGAAAAGACGATTGGCTGCCCCTCCCCCCCTAGGAAGTCCGATATAGTACGGTTTTAATATTAAGGGGCTCCCCGTGGCTTGGAAAGGGTTAAAAAGGGAATACAGACTAAATGGTAAATGGTAATGGTGCATTTATATAGCTGTTTTATGCCAGGTGCTTTACAGATATTGTGCATTACATTCTCCCATTCACACACACATTCATAAAACCGATGGCAGAGGAAACCATGCTCACCGGGAGCTCACCGGGAGCAACTAGGGGTTCAGAGTCTTGCCCTAGGACTCTTCCAACACCAACTCTGGGGGAGCCCGGGATTGAACTGTGAACCCGTCGGGAACTCTCTGTGTTCTAAAACGGCAACTCTACCCCTGAGCCATTGCCGCCCCAAACCTTCAAGGCTAACACAGTGCTCAGTTAACTGTTTCAGCACAATCTGCACTGAACAAACAGAATCCACACTAAATCAATAGATGTTTTAAACATACCATTTTATATTTTTGTCCAGAGTTGGTGTTGGCTAGACCACACTCTCACATCGCATCGCATTAAACAGAATCCACGATGCTACAGAAACTACGCTCAGTGCATACCGAACATTATATTACAACAACATTGAAACCCACCAAAAGCCTAATTACAGGAAAAAACATCTGCCTGGTGCCACCCTAAACACACTAAACTGCATCTGCCTGAGCCCAGGGTCTGAGGAATTAATGACACGTTGATGTATGCACACATCATATTTATGTACATCCATAATGAATCACACATTTCTTTTGTAAAACACATCAGCATGTAAATGTTCCCCTGTAGCTGAGGTGCTATTAGACTGTGCCAAGGCCTTTTGTTGTTTGCAGCGGCAGACACAGTATTACAGATGCTGATCAGAGCTATACTTACAATCTGCAATTTAGGCATTTAGCAGACCCTCTCATCCAGGGCGACATAGAAAGTGCAAGACTACAGTAAGTGATCATGATCCCTAGGGAACAAACAACAGCGTGAAGTCAAGGCAATAGAGTGCAAAGAAAACAATTAAGTGCTACAGAGTAACTTATTTTTCTCCCAAGTAAACACAAGTATATAGCTGCCACACGTATGTGTTAGAGATTAAGGGCAATATCTTTATTCTTAAGCTCCATACCTTATCTACCGTGCAACAATAGCCATGGCAAAGCCATGTGTCTTTGTGGATGCGCTGGGCCAATGTAATAGGGCAGAATAGACAATAAACCACCAGTTAACAAAGAGCCATACATTTCCACATTGTTCTATTGCTATTGTCATGGCTGACTTTTTTCTTTTTTTGTCTTTTGGGGCTTTTACCTTTATTAGATTACAGTAGACTGACAGGAGAGAGAGAAGAGGAATGAATTGTGAAAATAGCCGATCTACATGCTCACAACACAAGCATGTAGATCTGCTATTTCCACAATGGAACCACGTTAAACAAAATGTAATGTCTCAACTCTTAGTGCTCGTCAGGGTGGGGGGGGGTCCCCAGTTAAAATATGATCATTTTGGGGGTCGTGGCCTGAAAAGTTTGAGAACCACTGCTCTAGATCAGTGGTTCTCAACCTGTGGGTCGGGACCCCCAGGGGGGTCCCCAAATTATTCTGGGAGGTCCCTAGATGATTAACTTAATGTGCAACATTGTTTTCTCACTCAACGGTGAACAAACCAACATAAAGTTTAAGTGTATGGAGGGTATCTGCACATGTCTAAAGTGACAATTTAAGGACTTTTTAATCCATCTAAAATGACAAATTAAACATTGGTCAAATTGTCAAATATTAGAGGCAGAAATTGTGAAAATAGCCGATCTACATGCTCACAACGCCTCGCAACGCGAGGCGTTGTGAGCATGTAGATCTGCTATTTTCACAATAGAACCGTGTTATACAAAATGTAATGCCACAACTCTTAAAATGTGATTATTTTGGGGGTCACTGCCAGAAAAGTTTGAGAACCACTGCTCTAGATAAGAGTTCAGGGACTGTCCAAGGTGCTGAATAGGCTGCGTGTTGGAGTTCAGTGACTGTCCATGCCATGGTGCTGAATAAGCAGGGCTCTAGATAAGAGTTCAGGGACTGTCCTTGGTGCTGAATAGGCTATGATGTGCATGACTGTAGCTCCCTTTTCCAGAAGGTGGCATTCTCATAGCTTCATTTGATAGTCTCAGCATCAGATTTGAACTAGTGGACACACCCGGCACCTTCATAATGTGTTTCCTGGTTGAAATCTGCTGCTGAGCCAATTAAATTAAGCTATGAAAAAAAAAAAAAAAAGATTACCGTCAATCATAAATGCAGTACAGTATTATTTCATAAACAGTCTTTCTGCTAGGCCTTGGGCTAATTGTTGTGTCATTTGGCAGATAGGTGAGCACCTTCTACTGGAATATATTTCATTACTCATTCTCACCAGCATATTTTTTTATTTGAGTAGACCAAGACAATGTTTCGTCAATAGTGACACCCAACACTTTAACTTCTTTAACCTGCTCTCTTTGCACCCTGCAAAGAGAGGCTTATGTTTTGATATGTCCTGAGAGCATATCTAGAGCCCACCACCATGCATTTAGTTTTTCTTTACATTCAACTTCAGCTTATTTTCTGTGATCCATTCAGAAACCAGATTTAATTCAATGCTCTCTGACAACGCATACATAGTCATATCATCCACATACCTGCATTTTTCAATACATATGGCATGTCATTTACAAAAATAGAATAGAGAAGGGGGCCAAGGTAGCTTCTCTGAGGTATTCCACACGGAAGTGTCTCAACACTTGAGAGCGAGCCATTGAACATAACACATTGTTGCCAGTAATTAACGCTTCAATAAATAAATAGCTGAATCTTTGAATCCATATGCCGATAGTTTCATGAGTAGGAGCTCAGGGACTGTCTATGGTAGTGAATCAGCGGAAGTGCTTTTTTCTCTCTCTCAAAATGTCATTCCCCGATATGATTAGATTTCTTTACTTTCAATCAGTGTATATTGCTGTATTTAGATTAGATCATTTGTTAACTTTAAACAGTTTAGGCACAATAGGAGTGATTTATGCATGCTGTCCACTGCTCCTAATAGAATGCGTCAAATGCAGAGGACGAATTTCCCCACCGGGATCAATAGAAGTGTAGCAACAAACAGAACGCAAAATATAAACAGATGTACAGCACGATATGTGCTATTGAGAACAGCATCATTTGGAGGCACTAGGCCTACGGATCACATGAAAGAAAACTCATTGCATCATTCCCAAACCACTACCCTTTTCCCTGGGCAGATCATGCTTATCGTCACTGTCGGGCAGAAACCTTGTATCTCCAAGTTTCAAGTTTGCACGTTTTCTCACCAAGTAAAGCCCTGCTTCATCATACAAGGCTGTCGCACAAAGGTAGTGAAAACAGCCGATCTACAAGCACACAACGCCTCGTGGTGCGAGGCGTTGTGTGCTTGTAGATCGGCTGTTTTCACTAGTTTAGTTCATTTTTAAAATGATAAATACAAAACGAACGGTCTTGGACATACAAGGTTTCCACCCGACAACAACGTTATGTTAAAATCTGTTATTTGGATTGGTAGTAGCCTACTTGCTACTTCAATTTAGTGGCGTCACTGGGGAGCAAAGGAATAGTTTGGGTTTTAGATGTGCAATTTGTCTCCTCTTCCACACTCGCACTTGTAAAGAGGCAGCAACATATCTGATGTAATCGGACAGATCGAGTTGAGAGATAACTGGAGATAACAAGAAAGTTGACATTGCCGGTGAAGTAGAGATGACATTCTGACAAGTGCATTTAAGGTTACGCGTCCTATTCAGACAAAATAATAGGCTATGTAATAATCATGCAATCGAGAGATTCCTCACTTAGGCTATCCATTCAAATTCCTCAGCGTGAGGCAAATGGCATCATGCTGGGTAAAATGAAAGGGTAGCAATGGAAGTCACACTTTATTTTCTCATGTTAGTATAAGCTCCAGAGTGTATAAGAAGCATGTGTACTTGAGTGAGCATGCATCATTTTATAAAATCCAATGTCTCTGCCCTTAAGATAACCAAAAGAATCACACCCAGTGTGAAGTGAGCTGCGCCTTCTATGAGTTAATTTCATTCAACGTAAAGCTTGGCCAATGCCCAGCTTTGCGGGATGGACATACATACATACATACATACATACAGACACAGCCAGATGTAGGAGCGGTTAGCACCGCTCGAAAAGACATCCTACAGTACAGTACATAAGGCATAAGAGGTGGTCTTGATTTGTCTGATGTACAGTTTTATATGGTATACCATTGCAGTTTGACTGTGCCTTACCATGCCCCACCTTCAGACTACAGTCCAGTTATTTAGAGCAAGGGTCTTCAACAGGGGGTCCGGGACCCCTAGGGGGTCCTCAGAGTTACTATAGGGGGTCCTCCAAATAATTTTTTCTCCTTTTTTATATCAACCACTTGAACCCTAGTGTCCTTATTCAGAGAACTTTTGCCAAAAATAGCAGATCTAGAAGCTCACAACGCTTTGCGCTGCGAGGCATTGTGAGCTTGTAGATCGGCTATTTTTGGCAAAGAGGCTTGATGTAGAGGGGAAAAAGAGCAGACTAAGTACAAAGTGAAAGGTCAACTTTATAAAGTATTGACAGTTCAAGTGGTTAAATAACTGAAAACACAAATTGACATGAATCCAAAATACACTGATGATTGTGCTGTCAAACAATGAAACTATATGGAATCTATGAAAAGGTTGTGGGGGTCTCTCTCAACTAAGGGGTCCTTGGCCTGAAAATGTTGAAGACCCCTGATTTAGAGGGTGCAGTCACATCATGTTAAAGCGAGAATAGTGAAATACTGTATAAGGCAGGACCCTTGTTAGTGCCTTGCTCGAGAACACATTGCAGCAATAGGAAATCCACCTTGGACCTCCATTATGAGATGTGGTCACGCTTGTCCCAAAATCTAGCTGATGTCATTCAATTGACTTTGTTTGCGGGTGTTCGTAGATTGCAAATGAGCAGAACTTTCTTAGCGCGTTGCGCCGAGCAGATGCTTGCGCTAAACACTGGATGTGTCTTGTTGTTGCTAAGCGACTATTGAAAAGTTAAATGCTCTGCAGTCTCTAAGTACTAAAAAACATGCTGTCAGGGATACAAAACAGCACGTTCCAGTAGAAAACAAGAAGAAGCAGCCAGTGGCGTGAAGAGAGACTCCCTGTGGGTATGCAACCTTAATGAATGGTATTAGTTCTTTTGACGCCACCGTGGCAGAAGTCAACACTGAAAACCTCAGCACTGGTAAGATATGCACTCCGGAAAATAATATAAACAGTGATAAAGGGGTAGTTTATAGATTTATGAGCCCATATCAAACAGAATGCAGTCCACAGCATCCAATATATCAAAACCCCTGAGGCCCGTAGTGTCTCACTGCTCCGTTTGACTAATGTTTCTTTAGCCTTGGCTGACAAGGAAATGGATTTAAGGATTTATTCACACAAAACCATGACTTTTGTGCAAGGGAATAGCATTTGGCATATTCCATCTTAATGTTTTCTGTACCCGCGTGCCTGTATTTATCGAGAGCAACTCACAATTAGCAAGTCATGATGCATACATCACTTTTGAACGTATGGAGAACCTTATCGAAGGGACCATACCAGTCTACAATATCCAATATACTGCAACAGCACCCCGAGGCGGTTTAGCGTCCCCCGCGCTCCGGTTGAATAATGTCTTCATACAAAATGGTTGACTGGTGTTTCGCTTGGTGACGACTGACTGATTTCAGCTGCCGTGGCATGGGTTGACTGATGATGCCGTCAGTCGTTCATTATGGGCCAATCACGGCCCTGCAGACACAGAAAGTCATGAATACGTAATGAAGAGAGATGATGGAGAGCTGTGATTGGTGGGTTTCTGCTGCGGGTGAAAAGGAAATGGATCGCTTCATGCCTGACACATACACAAACACAGACACGTGTGGGGAAAAAAAGGCTCCTGTGCTCAATGGGGAACATGTGCAGGGGTGTCGCACCAAATTCTGGGCCCTGGGTACCAGGGCCCCCCATGAATGTTCTTCATAGGTTTAACCCATTTAGACTGGGAACGCATTATTACGCATTATGGTGTGCTTTGACTATTGAAAAATGGCAGATATACAAGCTCACAACATGGAGAAGACAACCATTGCTATAGAGCAGGGAGATCCATCACAAACCCCTCCAGGGGGAAAGAGCGCCTACAGGTGGGCCATCCTTCAAACAGCGGCGTCGCTTCACAGCAAAATCTTCACTCTGAGAGTGTACAAATGTAACCAAATCGTAACCAAAATGTAACCAAATCGTAACCAAAATGTAACCAAATCGCTCACTGCGAGCTTGTAGATCCGCTATTTTTGAAAAATCGTGAACATTTGTGTCTTCAAATCCTTCTACGTTAAAAAAATAAAAATAAACTATGTTTCTATGTCAGTGGTGCTCACAACTTTTCATGTCAAGGACCCCCAAAATTATATGTATTTGCCCACGGACCCCCATCTCAAAATATTTCGTTCCAGGGACGCCCCAGAAGCAAAGTTTTAGTTACAAATGTTTGCTTAAAAAATACATATATTCAAAGATTTGCACACATTTTCACGACTTTTCAAAAAATAGCAGTCTACAAGCTCACAGAGATTGTAGATCTGCTATTTTTCAATAGCTAAAGTATAAAATAACGAAGGCCCCTCCACCTTGGGCCCTAGTAACTCAGTCCCACTTTTCCCCCCCTTGTGACGCCCCTGGGTGTGACTCATAGTCCCTCGAGTCGTGCCCACACAGGCACATTTACCGACAGACACACTCACACATTCGCGCGGACACACAAAGACACACTGCCAAAGTGTCACACCCACAGCCAGGTGTTGAGGTGAGGGGGAAAGGGGGGCATTAGGGCTGTCTGTCAGAGAAAGGTTGGAGGCTAGAAAACATTGATCCGCAAACTCCCAGTGGAAACTAATTTCCACATGTGGTTTCCTACTGTGCTACCAGTTGTGCAGCTCATTATTATTATTTTCATTTTCCTACCTACCTACCTACCTACCTACCTACCTACCTACCTACCTACCTACCATGCTCTTATTCTTATGTTCTAAAAATCAGTGGTGGAAAAAGTACACAAATGTTTTACTTATGCAAAAGTAACAATACCGCAGTGTTGAAATACTCTGCTACAAGTAAAAGTCCTGAATTCTAAATGTACTTGAGTAAAAGTACAAAAGTATTGGCATCAAAATGCACTTAAAGTACCAAAAGTAAAAGTAGTCCCATTTCAAGTTTTCAAATGTATAATTTTTTTTTTGAAAATAGCAGATCTGCAAGCTCACAATGTGTTGCAATGTGTTGCAGTTCAAATGGCCAAAATGTATATAGGGTTGAAGTGGTTAACGTACATTATGTTTTGTAATAAGAATCAAAATCTACAAAGTAACTTGTAACTAAAGTTTACATATGAATTTGGTGGATTAAAAATACAATATTTGGATCTGAGATTTCGGTGGAGTAGAAGTAAAAGTATTGGAAATTGGAAATACTCAAGTAAAGTACAAATATCTCCAAACTGGAAAGTAATTAAATGTACTTAATTACTTTCCACCACTACTTTCCAAAAATGAACAATATCCACAACTTTCCAACATCCCATCGTGCATTGCGCAGAATGTGCAGGCAGCTTCCGGCGCCGCAGCCGAGAGTGATCTACAAGCTCACAACGGTTGCATCTGCGACGTGACGTGCAGAGGCGTCAATTGGGTATGGCAAGCTATGGCAGCTGCCATACCTTGGCTACAGGGGGAAATAATAAAATGTACTGTAATCGTGCCTGTTGCTAAGGTATGGCAACATGACTGGTGTCTTGTTGTGCAAGACATGTTGTCATGTTGACATGTTGACATGTTGTCATGTCATGTTGCCATACCTTAGCTTTTGCTGAACTGACGCCGCTGGTGATGTGAGCTTGTATGCCTGCTGTTAACCCGGAAGTGTCCCGCAAATAATGCTACAGTAAATTCTCGCGCAAACAGGTGGATACACAAACCTGTGGAGAAGGTGTGGAAGCTGGCAGGAGTTTCTGCCTTTGTCCGTTGTCGGATTTCACAGGTGGCTTGATTCAAACTAATTGGACTCGGAGCTGGGCGGGACAGGCTGCGCACCTGTTGTGCATCGAGCTAATCGATGCACACGGGATTAATCAGCATCCCAAAACGGGCTCAGGGGGAGCCGGTGTCTGGACAGAATGCTACACCTGCTCTCCCCCTGTAACACGTTGTTCCTCCGTGGACAGAACGCTACATCTGCTCTCCCCCGTAACACGTTGTTCCTCCGTGGCGCTGCGGCCCGTCGCCTGCTAGGACCACAGCATGGCAAGCAGCACTGTGTGGATCAGGCAGAGCTCCAGGAAATAAAGGTCATGTTACATCAACAACCCTGCTGTCGTCTGTCCACCACTATTGAGCCCCACACATCCGTATAGAGCTGTCGTGTACTGTAGTTTTTGTTCGTTCTTTTTTTTTTTTTTTTTACTTTACTGGAGTATTTCCAATTGTCTGTACTTTTACTTCTACTCCACTACATTTTAAAGGCAAATATTGTACTTTTACTCTACTATAATTATTTGAAAACTTTAGCTACTAGTCTACTTTGTAGATTTTGATTAGTATTACAAAACATACATTAGCCACTTCGGCCCAATATACATTTTGGCCATTTGAAAATATGGCCAAAAAAGCTCATAATTCGTTGATCCGTAATGCATTGTACTGTAGATCTACTATTTCAAAAGATTTGTATACATTTTTATTTATTCATTTGGAAACGTGTGAAGTGGGACATTCTGCATAATGAGATCTTTCCACTGTTGCACTTTTACTCAAGTCAATTCCAGACTTTTGCTTCTAACTGCAGTATTGATACTCTTACTTCTGTAAAACATTGCACCACTGCCGTAGACCCTGGGTTGCTTGGTACCGTGCACAGGGGTGTCGCACCAAATTCTGGGCCCTGGGTACAAGGATTCACTGCGGGGCCCCTGTGCTTTAACTATTGAAAAATAGCAGATATACAAGCTCACAGCGCGGCACCGAGTGCCGCGCTGCGAGCTTGTAGATCTGCTATTTTTGAAAAATCATGAAAATCTTTGAATATTTCAAATCCTATGTTTCGATGTCAGTAAAGCTCAAACCTTTTGTGAAGGACCCCCAAAATGGTACAGTATGTATTTGGCCACAGACCCCCATCTCAAAATATTTAGTTCCAGGGACCCCCCAGAAGCAAAATTTGAGTTACAAATGTTCGCTTAAAAAATACATATATTCAAAGATTTGCACACATTTTCACAACTTTTCAAAAATAGCAGATCTACAAGCTGTGAGCTTGTATATCTGCTAATTTTTCAATAGCTAAAGTATAAAATAATTAAGGCCTCTCCACCACCTTGGGCACTAGTAACTCAGTCCCACTTTCCTACCCCCTTGTGACGCCCCTGACCGTGCATACACAATCTTATATTCTGTAGACCAGTGATTCTCAAATGTTTACATTTCAAGGACCCCCATAACTCTCAGAGTTACAGACCTGCAAGGATCCATTGGGACCACCCCAGGAACCATGAGGGTCACTGTATCACAGAACCACTGCTGTATACTATATATACAAATTCTCCCTAACTCACTGATCGCAACCCCCGATAGTCCAGAAGAAATTCCTATGTAGCTCACTACCTGTCTTCTCTTACCTTTAAAGTGGGCGCGAGAGTATTCATCGTGCACGATCGGACCCCAACCATGCATTGTTTACATTGTCCACAGCTTCAAAATAAATAAAACAAATGTGAAAAACTGACAATCTGTTCAGGAACTGGCTCCTGTGTTGTATAAACAGGGTGTGACCGACTTGGAGGGACGAAATATGCTTCTGGTTGTCGGTTGCCATGGTAATAGTGCAGCGATCAAATGGGTCCGTGAAGAAACCGTTCCGAGAGGTTTAGTTCCGCTTTTTTAGTTCCGGGGGCAATAAAAAATGTTTTTACTTTATAGCTTATTAAATTCTCTGGTTTATCGGGCCAGGCAGGGAGCTACATAGACAGGGTTATTTTTAGCAGTAAGTGAGCTAATATTGTCCCTATACTATCATGAATATATTTGAATGAACAACGATTTTGAAAATTGTGCCATTTTCAGTTATGTTTAATCAGCGAATGAGGATTTTCTTTTTTTCATAGCATCTCCTCTTTTGTTGCATGCTAGTGTGAATTGAGGATTGTAGGGAACAGAAATGGAGGACAAATGAAAAGTGAGTTTGTACCTCAGCAGGTGACAAGAAAGGTTGTCACCTGTGATTTATGAAAATAATTTTGTTTAGTGTCAAATATGGACCAAACAACAGTCATTTGAGAAGTGGTAATAAAAGGTGGCAGTACAAACAACAAACCACCATTTCAAGCAAAATATACTGTATGCCCTTGAGTATGAGAAATGTACTGACAGTGGTGGAAAAAGTACTCAAATGTTTTACTGAAAAGTATCAATACTGCAATATATAAATAAAAGCTTGCAAAGCTAACTCTAAGAGACATTTGGTTACCCTCTCAGAGTTACAAATGGTTAAATTAAAACCGAAGATTTTACTGTGAAGCGCCTCCGCTGTTTGGAGGATGCCCCACCTGTAGGCGCTCTTTCCCCCTGGGGGGGTTTGTGATGGATCTCCCTGCTCTAGCAATGATTGTCTTCTCCTAATTATGCTGAACAGTGTATAGTATTGTGTACGGTAGCGGAGCCTGAACGGCAAGCACAAATATAATATTCACACCTGCATTTACATTGTAAATAATACACATTTTTCCAATCTATACTGTCGGTGTTATCTGGGTGAAATGACGTTGAGAACGTACTGCTCACTACATTTAAACATATATAATATAATTGTACTATCCTACATTAAAATTGCTTAACCCTTAAGTTCTGTTCAGATTCACTACACCTTCGTTCTGTTCGGGTCATTTTGACCCGGTGGATATTTGGTTTAAAAAAAACAACACTAATATCAATTTTAACTTAACAAATCATCATGATACATTGACTTTGACTCAATACCAAACAATTCATATGATATATTTGGTAAATGTTTGCATTTCTGCTTTGCTCTATCACATTAAACACTGAAAGAGCTAGGCGTTTTTACTGATTTAGCTGAAATCCATGTAAAAAAAACTACTTCATTTAATACTGGGCAATATTGCTCATGCTTATAGGAAGGGGGGGAGGGTTCGGAATGGGGCTTCGGAAGGGCGGTGTTAGAAGTGGGGGTGACTGTGTGTCTGTGTTTTGGCATAATACTGTGTATTTCTGTGCTTCCGGGTCAAAATGACCCGAACAGCACTTAAGGTTCAAAAAATATGAGGGGGGTGTAGCATGGGTGTAGTGCAAAAATATTTTTTTTACATGTTCATCTCAGAAGAATCTTTAAGGCCAGTGAGTTTCAGGTGGAAACATTTTTAACTTCTACCTTTTTTTTCCAAATGAAAATGTAAAACGGGTCAAGATGACCCGAACAGCACTTAAGGGTTAATGGGTGAGTGAATGAGTGGGTCAGTCAGTGGACCACGGCCCCCAAATGCACATACTGTATATGGCGTCAAATGCACATACTGTACATATGGAGTTCAACCTACACTGTGTCAGACACAAGATAACACTCTGAGAGAGAAGATCCCCTGAAAACGAGAAGACCAAGTGACACTGAGGAAATAACCGAGCAGCCCAAAGCCTGTGAACAGGAGATCGGCAGTGTAGGGTTTCTCAAAGTGAGTGCCGTGGCACATCAGGGTGCCTTGACGCAAGTCCAGGAGTGCCTCAGAATACTTTGATACTATTTGCGATTTATAAATGTCACTTGCACTTCACTTGGTGCGTTCTTTTTTTCAGTCTACAGTATACATGAAGAGAAGACTTGCGCACACCCGGTTTCTCTCAAGAAGGTGCGCAGGTGACAAGACAGTATAAGGAGTATATAGGACAGTAGACTGACAGGAAATGGGGGGAGAGATGGGGTGTGACATGCGGCAAAGGTCGTCCGGATCGGGAATCGAACCGGTGACGCCGTTAGGCATCAATGCCTATGTGGCAATGCCTATGTGGTATGCGCCTGTAGGCCAGCGGGCACCCCGAGTAACAATGTAATTAAGGGGTGACGTGGATGAAAAACGCATTTACAGGGGTGACCTGAGCCAAAAAGGTTTGAGAACCACTGGTGTAGCGGCCTGAACCTCTATTCGTGCAAAAAGAACAAAAGTAGTGGTATCAAAATATTATACTTAGTAGTAGTGTGCATCTATAATACAATCCGATATACATCCTGCATAAGTATGCGGACCTGGATTCAAATTCAGCCCATCTTGTCCTGCATGCCTCTCCTCTATCTCTAACCATGGTTTCCTTTACACTGACCTACAGAATCTGAAATAAAAAATATATAATAATGTTTAATTATTGTGTGCTGCTGGGTAGGTTAATGTAATACTAACTAATCCATCATGATTTGTCAGTTAATGTGTATATATATATATATATATATATATATATATATATATGTGTGTGTGCGTGTGCGTGTGCGTGTGCGTGTGCGTGTGCGTGTGTGCGTGTGTGCTTGCCTGAAGCCTCAAAAGTCTAGTATCTGCCCTCGTTCCATAGGGATATCCCTTTGGAGTGATGGTTAAGATATTGGACTGGGTTCGAAGCCCGGGTGGGGAGGTCCGATTTACCTCCGTTACATATATAGGCTCTTTGTGTCTCTATAGGGAACCACTGCTGGTTATTAAATTATTGGATTAGGAATGCGACGAAAAACACAAAATATCCATGAAATCAAGTCTTCATGGGGTAATCGATGGGGGGTGAACTATCCCTACAGGCTACAGTAGTTGAATAGATGTACTTAGTCACTTTCCAGTTAGTTGCCATTTGTAGCTTCCTCTCCCTCTAAATAGTGAATGATAATACTGCATTTATATAGTGCCTTTCCCCAAAGCGCTTTACAATGCGCATTACATTTACCCTTCCTCGTACTTTGACACTGATTGCAGCGCAATGTAAGGCCGGGGATCAAACTCAAGACCTTACTATTCCCAAACGGCCACTCTACCTACCGCCCCCTCTACCAATTAAAAATATTTTTTGAACTTTATAAAATCACGTGCTGCACTGTCACATTCCGCCAACAATGTCTCTTAAAACCATTTGAAATGTAGTATCCTGCAGGCAGGGTCCCAACATTACTGCCGTGCAGGTAGCACTCGGTTAGACCCGAAATACAACCGTAATGGTGTGACTAACTGAAGGTCAGTGAAAGCAATCTCCATCATCTCCCTCTCTCATCTCTCTCTGGGCTAGTTCCATTATGTTTTATCAAGCCCCTTTCTGGATAAGATCCATTATTTTGTATCCACGCTTCCTGGATCAGTTCCACTATGGTTTAATCAGGCTCATCTGGAGCACTTCCAAAACATTAGCTGGAGCTCTTCCTTTCCACGCTCCAGAGCAAAGCCAGCCTCCTGCCTCCTCTCTCTCTCTCCCAGTGCCAGCCCTTTAGAACAAGCAAGGTGCTCTACATAGTGTGTGTGTGTGTGTGTGTGTGTGTGTGTGTGTGTGTGTGTGTGTGCGTGCGTGCGTGCGTGCGTGCGTGCGTGCGTGCGTGCGTGCGTGCGTGCGTGCGTGCGTGCGTGTGTGTGTTGGGGGGGCTGTGCAGGTCGGCAATGTCCCCTACAACAGTGTTTTTTTTCCCAAGCCAAGGACCGACAAATAGCCATAGAGTCTGGCTGCGGCCCCAATATAGCCTTTAAAAACTATACAAAAATAGCAAAAACAGTCAATCTACAAGCTTGCAGCACGCCATGCTGTGATACAGTGTGGGCCTATAGATCAGCTATTTTCGATATTTTCGATAACACTTTTTTCACTATAATGACACCAAAATAGTTGAAAAGTGGCTACACTGGCACAATTACCACGTGAATTGTATTTGAATTGAAATTTTGAAAACTACTGTCCTTTAGCGAGTGTGCTTGGTCTGCGGACACACACTCAGCTATTTTATGCCGGTGGACAAACCTCACCACTGATCCTGGAGGAAGACAACAGGAGGTTTTCGATCGATCTACCCACACGAAGATCGCGGAAAAGAGACCACAGTTATTAAACATCATTATGGTTTAGCATATTTTCGACAGTCACTGTATAAAGAAAGTTCCTCATTCAGTACAACAATATTTTCGTTTTTTTAATATTTCATGCTGCCTCGAATCTCCATCAAATATGACATCTGGCGAAGGTCAGATATGCATGCACACAGAGTTTTGGAGAGAATGTATCAATAGATTACAGCATGCATGAATGTCCCCGCATTATAAAGGTTTTTTCTTTCTTTCACTAAAGGCATCATTTAAAATTCCCTTCAGCCATTCATTTCAAAATACCACTAAAGGTAGAGACTACAAAGGGAATACTGATGCAGCAGTCAGGTCCTCACTAGGACCTTATCCATCCGTGGCTTTCATTCTTTCAATGTCTTTCTTCTCTTCTATGCCACCACCCTTCACCCAGAAACACCCCTGTCTCTTTCTGTCCCTTTCCACTCTCACAACTCTCTAAACCTTGAACACTGATGATGACTACAAAAAAGTTAGGGCTCCCATGGTGCCACCAAGTCAAGGTCAGGTTTAAATTAAAGGAGGTTTCAGTGATGTGTTTGTGTTAGAATAAGGGTTGAATAGCCACAGATTGTTTGTTAGGAACGGGAGCCGATCTACAAGACTATTACTTTCAAAAGACTTTTAAACATTTGAAAACCTGAAATGGGACATTCTGCATAATTCTGGTTTGTACTTTAAGTACATTTTGTTGCCACTACCTTTTTATTTTTTAATTACAGACTTTACTTGTAACAGAGTCCTTATATTGCAGTATTGATACTTTTACTTAAGTAAACATTTTGAGTACTTTTTCCACCACTGCCATGTCATAATGGGCACATATTTGGCCAACACATCACGTTGTGAGCTTGTAGATCGGCTGTCAGTGAAGAGAGAGAGTTTAAGTTGTTACAATAAGAATAACAGTACCATTTCTCATCTTGACCAAAAGGTAACAATCCTTTATCTTTTCTTTTTCCTCTGCTGCCCTCGTCCGTCCGTCCGTCCGTCCGTCCGTCCGTCCGGTCGTCTGTTAGTCTCTCTCTCTCTCTCTCTCTCTCTCTCTCTCTCTCTCTCTCTCTCTCTCTCTCTCTCTCACCCTCCTATCCCCCCATCATCAGATGTTTTGTTCATTAATACTGTAAGGGCCCAGACTTTATTTCTCAGTGTTCAGCCTCTAAATGGAACCCCTGGCAGCCGTTCAACTGGCTGCCTGCTGGATGGCTGACTACGTAAGTGACCAGCTGATTGGCTAGCGGCCAGACTGGCCAGGCTGGCCGACTTTGGCTGACTAACTTTCTGGCTGGCCTCGACCGGGTGACTGGGGCTGTCTGTCTGAATAACTGACTCAACGCTAATGGCATTTTAAGAATTTTGCTGACACTTATCCAGCACAACTTTAAGTACAAGTTGTGTTAAGAACAACAGCAGCAAAATTCCTTTTGACTGGCACACTAAGTGACTTAGTGAATGACAATTACATGGAAGAAGAGTGGCTAACACTAGGCTAATTCTGAAGGAACACTCAAACACTTGATTAGCAAGCTGTCTCAGTAACTCCCTGACTGACTGCACCTCCTGATGATGAGAGCTGAAATGACTGACTGGTTCATTGGCTGGGTGTCATGCTTACTGGTTGGCTGGATGGATGGATGGATGGGTGGGTGGATGGCTGGACTGCTTGCCCCGCTAAAACTTTTTGACTGGCTGATTGGAAATCAATACTTTTCTCTCTCCACTGTTTTCTGTTTTAAAGAATCATATCTGGGTGGCGTTAGTATAAAAAGGTATATCGCTTAATAAAGACAATTTGAAAAGGATTTTGCTATCTTGTTCTCAGCCTTGATGACACACAAAACGCCACTTTTGAAATCGGGCTTACAATAAGTGATCACCTTTTGCAACCCTCTAGTTTTTATTAAGTGACGCCTCTGCAATACACAGTCTTGTGGAGCCAGACGGTCACAGATCTCCGCCTACTACTCCCTGTCTGGGAAAATCTAAATTCAATGTATGGGTTCGCAGGGCAGCGGAAACCAGATGCCCACTGCTTTGAACACCAATCCTCACACCATCCCATATTGAAGGCTGCACTAAAGCCTTTTGACTTGGTTCCTCGATGCCGTTATTTTGTTTTATTTCAGCATTGTTTCCAACCTGTTTTATCCCATTTCACTGAATTTAGATGTCATCAGATGTATCAGTAGAGAGTTAAGCAGCTTTCAAGAGTGGAGACAGGGATAGGTTTAGACTGGCTAAGTAACAACTATTCTCTGCCAAGGACTCCTCGTCAAGTCTGGTAGGCACTATGGGAGATCATGTCCTAGAACACCAAATCTCCCACTCTTTGATTTAACTACAGACAGGTACTTTGTAGATTCAACGGACAAGGGAACAGTCTGGACCAAGGTTCGATTGGTAAAACGAAACAGAGAAGGGGCATCTTTTGAACCACTTAAAGGGATATTTCACTTTTTATCATCTAATCAGGCTTTTGTGAACACCCCAGGCAGTTTTTAAGTTGCTCGACTCAGTATTTAGATATTTGATATTCATTTAATCAGACATCCCCTTCCTATAAAAACCCATTGTAAAATCAAACTCCATTTGAACCATGATAGATTCATCAAAAACACCTGTCCTTGGTTCTGGTGACTCATACTGTCCTCCTATAATACAGGAGCAGGCCATGTTCTTTCAATTACGTTTTTCAATTTGTAATAGTTTTTTTTTTTTTGGAAAATGAAAAAAATAAATACAAAAGAATAATTATTATATAGTGAAATATCCCTTTAAGCCCTGTATAATAATGTGTACGACAAACAGCGAAAATAGCTGATCTACAAGCTCACAACACATATTCTAAAATCTAAAACAAATGAATGTCAATGTACTTAGTTACTTTACAACACTGAGCGTATGTGTTCAAGTGTCCCTGAGCAAGACTCTTATCCTCTTGCATCCTGCTTGTGTTTTATTTTTTATCCTTTGTTTTGAATTTTGGACTTAAAGTCCAAGTTTTTGGACTGTTTGCTGGCGGAATAAAACATTTATTTTGCTCTGGGGCTGCTCTGCCTACTGTACAGTATGTACTGTTGTTTGCACTTGGGTCCAACTCTCTCCACTCTCACTGTAACATACCGTAAACAGAAAGCAGGCAGAATGGGCTGCTGGGTAGATCAGATCAGAAGTGTGATCGGTCCCCTGCTCTTCTCTCTATAAAGTGCAGAGTAAACCATCACTACTATCCGTAAAACTGACTATTTTTACGCCCCAAAAAGTACATCACTTACTCTCCACCACATACACATATTGTTGTATATTGTATTGTGTTAGCACAGTCTCTGTGGAACATGTCCCGTCAACATAGCTGATTGTACCTGGGGAAATAAACCACAAGTAGCAAAAAAATAAACCCCTCTCGAATCTCGATTCTCCTGATTCTTGATTCTAGCCACCGATCGATTTGCGGATGACACAACCCTGAACCCTTGCTGGCCTAATCAGCGACGGGGACAAGTCTTCCTAAAGATTGACGGTTTGACCACAGATTACTACTGCTGTTGCAGCCAGAACAACTTTGGAGCTCATGCGTTCTAAAGACTTTAGAGATGGATGGTTGCCATCAGGAACTGCCTGTGCCCTAGCTCAGTGGTTCTCAACCTGTGGGTCGGGACCCCCAGAGGGATCCCCAAATTATTTTGGGGGGTCCCCAGAAGTTTAGCTAAATGTTAACATTGTTTTCTCTCCTTGCTCTGAATTCTAACATTGTTTTCTCACTCAATAGTAAACAGACCAACGTACAGTATAAGTGTATACAGGGTATCTGCACATTTCTAAAGTGACAATTTAAGGACTTTAAAGACCTTTTTAGTACCTCTGGTCAAACATTGGTCAAATGCTCACAACGCCTCGCAACGCGAGGCGTTGTGAGCATGTAGATCGGCTATTTTCACAATGGAATAGATGGGATCAAACTAAATGTAATGCCAACTCCTACAATTCCAAGTGCTCGTCACGGTGGGGGGTCCCCAGTTCAAATATGATTATTTTATGGGTCACGGCCAGAAAAGGTTGAGAACCACTGCCCTAGCTGTCACTCCCCTGGTCCTGTCTGTGTGACTGCCCAGCCAACAGTGTATGGAGTCGTTCAACAACAACAACACCCCAGACCGCAGGTGGAGAACATCACCTCCATCATCAGGAGAGGATCACCCGAGGATGTTATCCTTGCGGTAGATTAAGACATTCAACCTGCCACACAAAAGAAAAAAGGCCATCATGGAGTCCACCCTCTCCGACATTCATCACCATCTGGTTCGCTGCCTCCGCTGACAAGGACAAGGGCAGAGGGGGGGTCACCGGCCGTGACCTGCCGTGTCTCCGGGACGGATCGCTGCTGACCCTTCTCATCCTGGACAGTGAACACCACCCCTTCCAAAGACTACCCTCCTTGCACCACCTGGACATCCTCCTACTCCCCATGGCCTCTCACAGCCCCCCCCGGGACTAACCCTTAATCGCTTCACCCTCCCTGCTCGCACAGATGGATACACCCACACGCTAGTGCAGTATCTCCTGCGTATAGAGTATGACTCACTCCCTAGCTTCCGCTGTGAACTGAAGACTCACCTCTTCAGACTCCACCTAAACCCATAGCACTACTGTAACACTCAATGACCATACATGAAGCTAGTTAGCATTTTTTAGGTTTTTGAGAACATTTGTTAATGATTAGGTGCATGGTCTACCTATGTTATTGTTTTTTTCTAGATTGATAATCCTATGCATTTATTATTGTTGTTGATGTTCTGACATATTATCTTGCTTATTATAGTGATGTATTATCTGCTTATTGTAAATCGCTTTGGATTAAAAGCATCTGCTTAATGCCTATGAGAGTGTGATAGCAATAAAGAATGCATACACAGGCCATTCCTGTAAGTGCATATCCATTCGAACATGATCTTTTAAAGCGTTTTTTTATCCTTTATTTTGTTACGGCATGGCTCCTATAGGGTGAGGGATCTAGAACAGTGTGTGTGTGTGTGTGTGTGTGTGTGTGTGTGTGTGTGTGTGTGTGTGTGTGTGTGTGTGTGTGTGTGTGTGTGTGTGTGTGCACTGCCTGTGCCCTAGCTCAGTGGTTCTCAACCTGTGGGTCGGGACCCCCAGAGGGATCCCCAAATTATTTTGGGGGGTCCCCAGAAGTTTAGCTAAATGTTAACATTGTTTTCTCTCCTTGCTCTGAATTCTAACATTGTTTTCTCACTCAATAGTAAACAGACCAACGTACAGTATAAGTGTATACAGGGTATCTGCACATTTCTAAAGTGACAATTTAAGGACTTTAAAGACCTTTTTAATACCTCTGGTCAAACATTGGCCAAATGCTCACAACGCCTCGCAATTAAAAATTACATTTCAAGTGAAATATATGACAGTAGTCAGTCATACAATGCAGTAAAACTGAACTGAAATTAAATCGGGCCCATATAGTGTTACAGGCACAACGGAAATTTGGCAAGCATGTGAGCAAAACTTTTGCATGGATCCACAATTGTCTTGGGTATAGCCTACGTTACCAGTTGGCACTTTCTGAAGCATTTAACTTGTTAAAACATACATTTTAAACAGTAAAGGTCGTTGCACACGGCTGCATTTTTTTCTGGACGAATATAGGAGCAAATTTCGGAGCACGTAAATTAAGAAACCAACCTCACGTTATGTCAATCACGTTTGCACACGGCCACCCGTTTCATATTTATTTTCGGACCACTGGGTCCCTTGCTCTCTCTATCTCTCTCTCTCTCTCTCTCCTTACCCTGAAAAACACATTTGACGAAAAAACGACCTGGTCTTGATGTGTAAATATTTCTTATGCTGATTTCTATTCACTACAATACATCTACCTCAGCAAATCATATTCCTTGTATGTACAAATATACTATAAATATTTCTTAGTCTGATGGCATATAAATAACTGAAAACAACTATGCTTTCTTGAGAGGAACAACCCTGAAAACAGTATTTATCTTAAGCTGCAATCAGTTGTTAACTTGTAACGGTTCACAGGCCTGCACTGTAGCTCTATTTCCATCAACAGCCCGGGTAAACAGATGCAGGGGGTGGGAATGCTACATGCCTTCAGTACAACCACGGCCTTCTACTAGTGACTGTTGAGCCGTTTGACTGCAGCAGTTACGGATTCATTACCTTGCTCAAGGGTAGTTTGACCGTTGCTGAAATGCCTTCTCAATCTGCTGTTGCAACGTGACGTCTGCTCTCTCGCAACTCACTCACTATGGGGTTGGGTTAACTACTTAAACCCTAACTCATTGCCAAGGGGCATCTAGCCTGAAGGACTGACACATTATGACAAATGATTTGATCTCTCACAACTCTCATGACTTTTGAATTAATCTTAAGTGATGTTGACCAAGGAATTACATAAGTTTCTTCAGAAAGCTTCAGTTAAAGTATGTCCATTACTCCAAAATTTGACAAAATGGGCTATCAAAACCACAGTCTGATGTACCGTGAAACTGTAATGCATCATGATTTCTTTAAACTGCATTTTCAGACTCAGAATTGGGTCATTGGTCTATTGCTTGTGAGCCTCCACATTGGGAAGAGCTGTGCTGATATATTTTAATGAGCTTTGAGGCCAGAGACATTTTACATTTTTGGGGGTTCTGGACTGAGAAGTACATTGAGGTCTGTCTGCGTGACTAAAGAGCGCTATAAGAGTGCCTTTTAGAGCACTGCAATAATTAATCATGCTGTATGCTGTTTCCATGCCTGGGTCTGTGTGGTCTGAGGCCGAGAAGCATCATAAATTAACTTCCTGAGTGCCATTCTAAGGCTCCTGAGCATCAAATAAACATGCTACAGTAAAATACCGATTAGTGTTTAGCCCTGTAATTAAGGAAATATCTAGATTAAATATTTGTAGAAGATAATGCACCGTATGGGTTAGTTCTTAAATACAATGGCTAGATCAGCATATCGTCGTTGTTGGGTGGAAACCTTGTATCTCCAAGTTTCAAATTTGTCCGTTCTTTCGCAAAGTAAAGCCCTGCTTCATCATACAAGGCTGTCGCACAAAAGTAGTGAAAACAGCAGATATACAAGCACACAACGCCTCGCCGTTCGAGGCGTTGTGTGCTTGTAGATCGGCTGTTTTCACTGGTTTAAATCATTTTTAAAATGATAAATGCAAAACAAACGGTTTGGGACATACAAGGAGTTCACGCGACAACGACGATATTGTCCTGCATGTTCTGCACTCACAGTATGTGTCTACTGGGTCAGATTTGCTGTGAGTTGTACAGTACTGTAGGTAGAGGATTATTCATGAATGACATGAATGTCACAGACGGTGTTTGGATTGGCCTGCCCACCTGAGCACTCCGAATACTTACAATGATGTACTGCCACTTTCTGGTGAATCCATTTACGTGTGTTGGGAAGCTGTGCAAACTTCAGGGGCTTCCAAATGGACCCTTACAGGTCTTGTGCACATCATTCCCGCAAGCGCTTTCAAGAATACCCGCTAATGTATAAAGTTTGGATAGTTAAGGGTAGTCTTGAAAGCGCTTGCGGAGTTTGTAACATAACATTATGGATTTAATTTGGACCAACATACAAGACCAAAAAGAACCACAAGCTGGCACAGCTAATGAACCGAGCAGCAGTGTTCAAATCCAACCTCATTAATTTATCATCAGATCATCTTGAACTGTAGGCTACTTGTTACATGACGAACCATAACCCAGGTTTAATCATTACTTATGCTCTTGTTTTCCTGTCTAGGGTCGTACAATCAATGCAATCTGATTCACTACACCTTCCTAGGATCCCTACTCTGCATCTGATTGTACGCAAAACACAATTGCATTGACATTAACAGATATATAATTTAGCTGCACCTTACCAGCTCATCACGGCTTTGCTGGCCCAGCTATTCCTAGCTGATGATACCCAGCACAATCACTAAATAAATATCAATAAATATCAATAGCACTAATCAACAAGACACAGACCTAATACTCTGCTGTGATAAAAAAATAAATACAAAATATATATCCTCAACAAAGACAGATAAGGTCAAATCTAAATAATCCACAGATGTGACGTAACATACTTCATAACGTTTCCATGAACACGGCTGCATTTATTTTATCATCTGTATTTGTTCTTGGGTATGATCCACATGGTGTTTGAAAACATGTTATTATAGTGTTATTGAGTGCCAAACCCAAACTCAAATGGACACAAAATGTTTCATCAAGTTTAGTCCACCAGGGTTATATAACCATAATAACAACCTTGCGAGTGTGCACAGCACACTTAGCACACATCGGAACACACGGCACAACAAAGGCACATGAAGGGCAGTTGGATGAAAGCTCAGTGACACATATGACAGTTGTGTGAAATGCTACCCATAGAATGTCATCCAAAGAATCATCACCCATCATTTTGTGTGTTAAATGGTGCATTCATATGGTGCCTTCCTCCAAAGTGCTTTACAATACAATTGCACACGCGCACACCAGGAGGAAAGCATGCAAGACACCGACCTGCTCATTAGGAGCAATTAGGCGTGAAGTGTCTTGCTCAAGGACACTTCAACACGAAGCCAGGAGGAGCCGGGTATGGAACCGGGAAGCTTCCGATTGAAATACAGCCACTCCTGAGCCAGTGTTGTGACTGTATCTCTGTCTTTAGCACATTCTCCTGCACGCACCCACAAAAAGCCTTCTTGACACCCCAGCATTAGAGGGTTGAAACTATTCGCTCACTAGCAGAAACACCATAGTAATGCCTTCGCCTGGCTACACTCACTGCTGCCATGATCACAGGAAAGACGGGGCGTGACACCCCATTTCACCTTTTGCGGCTGCTTTGAGAATTACACAGCTTCTTTTTGTCTTATGCGCGAGGGTTTAGCGGCCGCAAAAGCCGTGCAATTCTTTTGTGAATTTGCCCCGCAGTGAATTGTATTATGTACAGATTTCTCTACTCTAATCCATGGATTTAGGCAGCTTGCTCCTTTCATGTCCTCAGATATTGACAGCTGTCCAGGATCAAAGAGATAGGAAATAGCCCAAGAAATCTGTTCTAGGGTGGATGTTCCTTTCAACCAGCCTGTATCCTGGGGCCAAGTTGTTAGCATTGAGCCTCGTGGCAAATCTGTTAGATTTACGTCTGGGGGGGGGGGGGACACTTAGCCCATAGCATGTTCGAAAACACTGCCACAGCTGAATAATTTCTGAACATCAATTAAGCATGCAAATGATCAATTAGCTGTGTTCCATTCGGGGGTGGGGGCACCAGGCTTTCCTTTAACAAAAACTATTAGCATGGATTCACTGCTTCCAACGACACAGCCAGCAGGCTTGTACAACAGCGGGACGTTAAAAACTTGAAGCTTTAGTGCGGAACGCGCTGCCAAGTGATTACAGTTGTAACCCCCTCCCTCTGTCTCTGGACAGCCCTTGTTCTTTCTTTCTCAGTCTGTTTTGGCCCTGTTCGCCTCTCTCGCTCCATTCCCGCACGTCCGTCTGTCGCTCGTTCTCTCTTGCTCTGGGCCTATCCATTTCCCCGTGCCATATTCTCCTCTTGTGTACGTACACATAACTCATTAGGAGGTCATTATTTATTCATAACTTCATAATTCGGGCGGCAGCAGAGCGAGACACCGATGAGCCGAGGGGCTGACCCATAATGCATGCCCGTGCACTTTATTGTTTATTCTTTATTCAGGATCCCCCCATTAGTTATTACCGCGCTAACAACTATTCTTCCTGAGGCCCAGGAGTGTACGTGCACATCGACGCATGAACTCACGCACAGTCGGCTCACGCGAACCACGCACTCTCACACAAACAAACAAAAACGCCCAGTTCAGCTACTTGGTATTATCTACAGCCAGGCTTCTCCCACTGTGTTCTCACAATAGTGGCTTATAAACTCAACTAAACCTGCAAAAAACATATTGATTTATTGATTCTCTCAGAGACAAGTCTGGAATTGTTTACATACTCTGCATGCCAGTTTAGACTATACTAACACTGCCCAATTAATTTACTTTCTTTCCAATTTGGGCATTTTATACCGAAATAATTCATTCTCCCAGCGACGCGACGAGTTGAATGCATTATCCTAATTATACAATACAGCAAGTTTAGTGATAGTGGTGCTATAAAAGGACTGTACAATAAAGTGAAAACAGGAGGAAAAGGCTCAATGATTGGATAAGGGAGTACTCTAAATGCTAAGATAAAGAGTATAAATGGATAGAGCCCTGGGGAGTACGCTCAAGTAGATTAAGGTACAGATGAAGTTAAGTGGAAGCCATCAGAATATATTATGTCTACTTTCATCTTGATTTCAATAGGATTGGTTTGGGTGTTGCAAGCAAAAAAAACAAAAAAAAACAGCAGGTCTACAAGTACGGTTGGAATTTGAAACCAGACAAATTGGAGGAACCAAAATTTTACATTTGGAACTTGTGGAATTCACCTGGTTCTCAAACCTTTTAATTTTAAGAACCACCAAAACACTCAGCGATACAGACCTGTAAGGGTCCATTTGGAACCACATACAGTACCTCAAAGGGTCCCTGTAACTCAATTTAAGAACCAGTGAGGAACATATAGGAATCTTTAAAGGGAACAGTTAAGGAATTGAACCATTAAGAGGGAATCTTTAAAGTACCGGAATCGTACAAGCCAACGACGCGTTGTGATGGAGCACTGCTGGACATGTTCTCAGTGCTTTGATCAACATACCGGGAATGGTCTCTAGAGAAAACTACAGGGTGCCGTTGCATTTTCATTTCAGTGTGCATGCCATGTCGCTAGGAGGCGGTGACGCACTGCCAGAGAAACAAGTGGCGTGATGTCCACTTTACTTCCTATCACAGCTGTCTTGCTTTCTTTGTTTATATTCTCCAGTGCAGCGTGGCTCCACAGCAGTGGTGGAAAAAGGTACTCATATTCTTTACTAAGTAAAGTAATCAGCTAGTTTCAAATTGCGTAGGTATGACATTGGTTTAACGTGGTTAAGGTGTTTTTATAATATTATAATTTATATCTGAGAAGTAAATAGTAACTATAGTTTCAAATAAATGTAGTGGAGTAATGCTGCATTCACACTGAGAGAAGTCAAGCTAATGGTTTGCTTGGTAATTCAATGTATTCTCTATGCAAACCAGCTTTAAAAATTTCCAAGCTTTTTTTCCAGCTTGGAAATTTTAAAAGCTGGTTTGCATAGAGGTTTGCATTGAATTACCAAGCAAACCATTAGCTTGGCTTCTCTGTCTGTGAATGAGGCATTAAAGTAGTGACTTTACACCACTGCTCCACAGCTGAGCCGACGTCAGCCATGACATCACACATTTTGTTGTTTTTTGCCTGTTCAAATGGAGACTCAAGGCAGAGCGTTCTCAAAGATTTCCACCCAGGAAGGTGGTTTCACTTTGTTGCGTTTTCAACCCCCGAAAAACGCTGTTGTCGTCTAAACGGAAGGCATATCTGCCATTTTATTTTGCCGTTTTAAAGAACCCGTCTCCGTCTGAACAAGGTCTTAACCGCAATCCAAATATAATTTAAGAATGAATTAGTCGGGCGGGTTTCGTTTATTTCTTATCATCCTATTAAATTACCCCATTACATTTTTGGAACACCACGTGTGAAGCTTTCAAATTAGCGGAGATTCATATGTAGCACGTCTCTCTCTCTCTCTCTCTCTCTCTCTCTCTCTCCCTCCCTCTAATAATTTATATTATATTCCCAGGCCCCCTGTAAGTCTCTTTGCAACCCATTAAGATCCGACAAGAGCAAGGGGATGATTGACAGCTGACAGGAAGCAGCCATCAGTCTCTGCCTCGTTAAGAACTCCAGCTAATTAATCAACTAACCTATCAGACCAGTGCCACTCATTAAGGTACTAATTAACCTTTTAAACCAATCAAGATCAATTAAACCAATTAACAGCAGCCCCCAGGGGGTGGAGTGGCCAAAACTCCCAGTCAATCAATGAGATGGAAAGCTGTAGACAGATTAGAGACACGGACAGGAAGAGAGCTAATAGCAGTGTTGATTTCGTCGACTAAAACTATGACGAAAAATGTTTGTCGACTGTGTTTTTTTCACTGACGAAAACTAAATAAAAACTAAATAAAAACTAAGCTGTGATGACTAAAACTAAGACTAAATATATTGACAATTTCGTCAACAAAATAAAAACTAGACGTTAGGGAGGGACTAGTGGAGAAGAGAGTTTGGTTGCCCTCAGGTGTTGCGACGCGTTGTGAGCTTGTAGATCTGCTATTTTCAGCACACAACCAAGTGTAAAATCAGTCATTACGATGCCATCAAGGCCTGCCAAAATACATTTTAGTCGACTAAAATCTTATGATATTTAGTTGACTAAAATTAGACTAAGACTAAAACATTTCAGGTGACTAAATTATGACTAAAACTAAATGACATTTTATTCAAAAGACTATGACTAAAACTAAATCAAAATTTGCTGTCAAAAACAACACTGGCTAATGGACCAGTGCTTCTCAAACGTTTGCATGTCAAGGACCCCCATGTTCATGTGAAAATAGCCACGGATCCTCATTTGAAACCCCATTTTTGCGCCTCCTTTTGTTGGTGTCCCCCTGGAACGCTTTAGAGCAGAGGTCTTCAACGTTTTCAGGCCAAGGACCCCTTAGTTGAGACTGAGAGAGAGATGAAGCAGGGACCCCCACATCCCATAGATACCATATAGTGTCATTGTTTGACGGCACAATCATCAGTGTGTTTTGGATGCATGTCAATTTGTGTTTTCAGATATTGAACCATTTGAACCATCAATACTTAAAGGGGAAGACCACCCATTTTCAATATTGAAATATGTCATTAATATACCTTAGAGGAGTTGTGTGGAAATAGTAAAAAAAAAAAAATTCCCCCCCCCCCCCCCCCCCCTTCTGTGTTGCCTAGAACTGGAGGATTGATTTTGGGGTTTGTATTGTAAAGTACAATGTGTGATGTCATCAAGTTGTACTTTACAAATACAAACCCCAAAATCAATCCTCCAGTTCTAGGCAACACAGAAGGGGGGGAACTTTTTTTCTATTTCCACACAATTCCTCTAAGGTATATTAATGACACAGTTCAATATTAAAAATGGGTGGTCTTCCCCTTTAATAAACTTGACCTTTCACTTAGTCTACTCTTTTTCCCCTCTACAGTCTACAAACCACTTTGCCCAAAAAAATGCTGATCTACAAGCTCACAACGTGAGCATCGTGAGCTTGTAGATCTGCTATTTTTGGCTAAAGTTCTCTGAATATGGACGCTAGGGTTCAAGTGGTTAATATAAAAAAGGAGGAAAAACAGCTTTTATCACACAAAGATTTGGAGGACCCCCTAGGGGTCCCGGACCCCCTGTTGAAGACCCTTGCTCTAGAGATCTCGATTTGCTATTTTTAACATTTTAACTACAAGAATCTTGTATGGTGGTCCCCGACACACAATATTTTCAGATGGGGGCCTGTGGTCATGTATATAAATGTTGGGGTCCTTGACATGAAAAAGTTTGAGATTAAAATGAATATCAAATATGTAAATACTGAATCAAGCAACTGTCTGGAGTGCTCACCAAAGCCCAAGTCGACGTAAAAATGACCCCAAACTGGTTTGAAATTGAAAAAAAACAAAAAACGAAGAATAGGAGGGTGGGGCAGGGAAAGAGGAAATTAATCTGTGGAGGATTAATAACGAGAATACTTTAGTATTTGTAGTGGTATTTTCTTAGATTTACTCACAATATTCTGTTTGTGTCCATTATTAAAAATATATATACATTTCAATGAATATTTCATCGAATATTTTGCACAAAGCAATGGGAGTTGCCATTTTCTTTTTTCCCCTGTTTCTCTTTTTCCTCCCAATTTAGTCTTTATGCCAAATGCAAATTACTGCCATTCATTTCCCAGCCTGAACCGCGCAACAGGCTTTACTGGACCTTAGTGTATCCTGTATCTCAGTGGTTCTCAACCTGTGGGTCAGGACCCCCAGGGGGGACCCCCCAAATTATTTTGGGGGGGGGGGGGTCCCCAGAAAAACGTTGTTTTCTCTCTCAACAGTAAACAAACCAGCATAAAGTGTAAGTGTATGGAGGTATGGAGTATATCTGGCACATTTCTAGTGACAATTGAAGGACTTTTTAATACCTCTAAAATGACAAATTAAACATTGGCCAAATCGTCAAATATTAGAGGCAGAAATTGTGAACATTTCGTAGATCTGCTATTTTCACAATAGGAACCGTGTTATACAAAATGCAATGCCTCAACGCTTAATGCTCGTAGGGTGGGGGTCCCCAGTTAAAATACGATTTTTTTGAAGGGGTTCGTGGCCTGAAAAGGTTGAGAACCACTGCTGTATCTTAGTAATGTTGTCCGTCTATGCCTGTGCCCTTGTGCCCTTGTCAGGTCATTTTACGTCTCTCTCTCAGCCGCTGATGCCCCTCGGTGACCCTCTCTCTCTGATGTTCTGTCCTTTCTGAGCTGAAACACACCACCGTCTTACCCCCCTCCCCCCTCTGGCTTTAACTAGGGCTTAGGCGGCCAACATTGCCACTTTGGTAGGCTTTACCCCGGATTTAGGGATTGAAAACGCTAAAGCACAAAAGAGCACAAAACAACCTTCTGAAGAGGGGGAGAAAAAAAAAGGAAAAAACGTAAAGAAGCAACAAAAGAAAACAATGCAACTCGGCTCAGTTTAGAACCGCGGGGCTAGTGCTAAAACACATCATCACAGCTGCTTCGCGAGGATCGATATCGAGATCTAGGATACTGCACACACCCGGAGGGGCCACCTCCAAGGAAGATGAACAGAAAAGCGTTTCCAAAACCTATTTCATATTTCACAACAAACAACCGAGTCTTACAGTCGTGCTGGGCTACCATTTCGAAAGGCGGTCGTCTCCTCTGATCGTACATTATGTTTTGGTGATAGTCTTGTTCAGCAGTGTCTGCCACATCCATTCGGCTCCGGCTGCCCCCGCGATACTCGCTGAGAGCAATATTACTCATGTGCGACAAGTCTGAAACGTGGCGCTTGCATCGTCAGCTGGAGCAGTCATGATGTAGGGGGAATCCCTCGGATACATTCCAACCCACGGCCATCCTATCTGTCTAAGTAAAGACGAATATACCTGTTCAAACTATCTTGGTCAAATTGCACTGTGAGGGCACTGAGATAGTCAGAGTCAACATTTGTGCTGCAATAATGATGAAATAACCAGTATTAGCCTGTCTGGTCTACTCCCAATATGTCATGGTAGCGTGGGAGGAAGAGAGGAGGGAAAGGGTAGACAACAAACATTTGAGTTGAGTTGGAAGAGAAGAGAAGAGAAGAGAAGAGAAGAGAAGAGAAGAGAAGAGAAGAGAAGAGAAGAGAAGAGAAGAGAAGAGAGGTGGGAAACAGAGAAGAGTCTGGTCTGGCAAACCCTTAGAGAGAGTAGATTTTAACATAATTCTCATAGAAACACATGCAGTCCAGTATTGTGTTGAAAAGCATCCCAAAACGACCCTGAATTGTAATATTTACTAAGCCTTTGTTTTTCGAGGAAGAGGCTGAGGTGATTCAAACCGCGGACAAAAGGGCTTTAAAAGAAAAAGAAAAGGATCAAAAAACATAAATAATAACACCTCTATATTCCGCCCTGCTTTGTGCGTGCACTGCTAGCATGAGATATTCAGCTCTCGTTAAGTCCCGGGGTGGAATTCTAAATGCATTCCACCGGCTAAGGTCTGAGGCAGAGTGAACTAATTCTGTCAGAGGGCGGCAATCAGAGAAGGAGAACGAGACAGAGAGAGAGAGAGAGAGAGAGAGAGAGAGAGAGAGAGAGAGAGAGAGAGAGAGAGAGAGATGTGACGATAAGGAGGGAGGAGAATCAAGGAATGGTGGCAGGGAGTTGAGAAGAGACAAGGAGATGGGAGTGGAGGAACATAATTGGTGGTTAGCGTCAGTCAAGGAAGATAAGAAAACAAAGCAAACAAGAAAGAAGATTATACAAAAAGAAAAAAAGAAGGAGGAGAGGTCGGTAATAAAAAATAATAATAGGCAAAGAAGCAAAATAACAGATCCCTGCAAAGAAATGTCATTAAGAAACAATAGTCTGTGCGTGTGCGTGTGTGCGTGTGTGTGCGTGTGTCTTTGTGTGCGTTCGTGCGTAGCAGCAACTTACCTTGGTAGTGTCCGCTGAAGCCGCGGTAGCGGTGGTTGCTATCAGTGACAAAGTGAAGGCGGAGCCAGTTCTTGTTGCTGACAATGGGAGCGGGGACGTTACTTCCTGACAACCTGAGAGAGAGAACGAGGGAGGGAGAGAGAGAGAGAGAGAGAGAGAGAGAGAGAGAGAGAGAGAGAGAGAGAGAGAGAGAGAGAGAGAGAGAGAGAGTTAGATCTGACAAACTCGCAGGCGCACACATCTACTGTAGTTACCTTGCAATCCTTCACAACCCCAGTAAGAGTTTTCTGTGCTTTTCTCAGCCATGACCTGCCCACAGCTTCTAGCCGAAGTAGTAGTCGGGGTGGGGGGTTGCTGCTTTGCTCAAGGGCAGCTCAGCAGGGTGTGGTATTAACCACATCTGAATCCTGTAGAACAACGGTTTTCAACCCTTTTCATATCAAGGCCCATTATTTATACGGTATTTGACCCAAAGACCACAATTTGATGAGCCTCCACACTTGGTCCACACTTCCATGCTGTTTTGACGTGGTAGGCTACCATAGAAGAGATGACAGGCAAACGTCGACCAAAATAACAATTATTCTACTGTATATTCTACAATCTCTACATTCTATTATTGCAGAGTTGATACTTTTGCTTAAAGGGCCTACACCATGCTTTTAAAACTATATTTTTTGTATAAATATATGCTCAAAATTGAGTCTTAGACAGGTTTTAACCCTCAACAAACACTCTGACCATTCCTTTGTTTGTTCTAGCTCTACTATAATGAGGCTCTCCAGCTGCAATACCAAAAACGGCCTCTGTTTGCTCAGTGGCGCATCTAGTGGGGTTTTTCCAAAGAAAAAAAAATTTTTTTGAAAAAAAATTTTTTTTTGAAAAAAAAAAAATATATATTTTTATTTTTTTTAAACAGAAACGTGTGTGACGTCACACGCGTCAATTCTCAGAACAGCACTGTTCTGAGAGCTTCTCATCTCTGTCTTCCCAAAACCAGAGAAAGACACACTTGTCAGAAATAGGACTTTGTGAGGATAGAAGGTGCCAGTGGGACACCAAAAAAAGGTTTTAAAATAGAAAAAGTGAAAATTCATGGTGTAGGTCCTTTAAAGTAATGCATGTGAGTACCTTTTCCACCACTGATAACACTGATAGGCAGGTTTTCCAAACTGTCCACAGCAGCCTCCTCTAACACACAGAGCGAGACTGAAACGGTGCCATCTCATACATCTCATAATGAGAATTACATAAGGCTGAGATGGGGTGAAGCGCTCCTTTCGGTGGATTTACTGACTCACTTTCCTTGCACGTTCTTCACCGGGAGTTGGCAAAGGAAGGACCTTTCTGGTTAGCGAGGTGCGAGGCGCTGAGCGGCGCGGCTCTCGTGTAGCACAGAACAAAGCCAACAGGGTGTTACGATAGGTGATACAGCTGTAAACAGAGTTCCCACACATTTTTACCAATTAATTTCCAAAACTTTTCCAAAACCCTTCCAGAATATTTAACCCAAATTCCAGGACTATATAACAATAATTCAGCTCAATAACGAGTCGGTTACACCTATGTGCAATGCACAAAGGCAGGTAGTGTATGCCAGTGGTTCTCAACCTTTTCAGGCCATGACCCCGAAATAATCATATTTTAACTGGGGACCCGGCACCCTGACAAGCACTAAGAGTTGAGGCATTTTGCATAACACGGTTCTATCTGCTATTTTCACAATTTCTGCCTCTAATATTTGACAATTTGGCCCATGTTTAATTTGTCATTTCAGAGGTATTAACAAAATCAATAACCAAAGACAATGCATAGCTATTTTCTTTCCAGGACCTTCCAGGACCCTTGATAAATTCCAAAACCTTTCCAGAACTAGATTTTCTTTTTTCTAATTTCAAAATATTTCCAGGAATTTCATGACCGTGGGAACCCTGTGTAAACGTATCGCCCCCTACAAAAGATGCTCTAATACTGAAGTCAGGTCTCAAGGAGTAGGATGATTCAACAGACGGTGAAGACGGCGTGAGCGTGCCGTGTGTGTGTGTGTGTGTGTGTGTGTGTGTGTGTGTGTGTGTGTGTGTGTGTGTGTGTGTGTGTGTGTGTGTGTGTGTGTGTGTGTCTGTGTGTACAGGCGCAGACTATTTGTTTTTATATTTGGCAGCCTATGACATTCACAGGTTGGTTGTTAGAGGGTTTCAGCAACTTGGGATGCCCAAAAAAAGAGGCAAAAAGGCTGGCAAAGTATTGTGCCATCTTCGCTATAATTGGCAGCCGCCACACACAGTATGGCGGAGAGACGCTGCTACTTAGACCCGTAGAGTACCAAGTGACATGCTATTGTATCATGTATCAAGACATATATATCAAGACATATGCCATGATTTTGAAAATGTAACTTTACTGCACCTATATATCATTGTTGTCGGGTGGAAACCACGTATGTCCAAAACTATTCGTTTTGTATTCATCATTTAAAAAAATGATTTAAGCGAGTGAAAACAGCCGATCTACAAGCGCTTGTAGATCAGCTATTTTCACTATTTTATGCGAAGCTTTTATACGACTAAGTAGGGCTTTAAATTGACCAAAAAAACACACACACTTGAAATTCTGAGATACAAGGTTTCTGCCGGACAGGGACGATATATTTGTGTCCTTGTATACATCTCCTTTGTGTGGACATAAATAAATGGTTAAGAAAGCACATAAGGAGGAGCGCACGCCTAAGTGAGTGAGGTGCTGCTGACCACGCAGATAACACTGAATGAGAAGAAAGAGGCCGCACAACTCTTCAGCCACGATGCAAATAATTAATTTAACCATAAATAAATGGTTAAAATGTGTGTGTGTGTGTGTGTGTGTGTGTGTGTGTGTGTGTGTGTGTGTGTGTGTGTGTGTGTGTGTGTGTGTGTGTGTGTGTGTGTGTGTGTGTGTGTGTGGAGGAGCCAGGGAGAGAGAACAAATGTTGCAACAGTAAAGGGGTCATTAGAAACTAAGTTATCGCGCTCCTTTAAGCTTAGTTTACTCTGCTACACTGTTCATCCGTGTGTGTGTGTGTGTGTGTGTGTGTGTGTGTGTGTGTGTGTGTGTGTGTGTGTGTGTGTGTGTGTGTGTGCGTGTGTCTGTATTTAAGTCCATCAGGAACGCACAGAGAACACAGCGTGCCCTGGCTGGCTACAAGCAGACAGATTGAATTACACCTGCAGGATTTCATCCTCCACCCGGGAGCTGCCCACTAGCACCACCAGTCTGACGCTGTGGACCCCTCCAGCAGATGGGGTGGGCGGGGGGGCTACAAGAATAATTGTTGAGGGAGCGGGGAGAGTATTTAGTTCTTTCTTTCTTCATTTCTTTCCTTCATTCCTTCAGCCCACATTTTCCCAGGCCGGTCCGGGGAGATTTTTTTTTTTTAGAACTCGCAACCTTTCAATCACTTGCAATTGTTTCTCAAACTTTCAAAGCATTGCGTTTGCTGAGACTGCATGAAAATGCTGCAAATGTGAAAGGAAAATGTTCTGCATTTACGTGTTGTAGAGCCCTTTTTCTAGTCTTTTCCGACGACTCAAATGAGGAAAAACAACAGCACATTTTCATAACCACTTAGGGGTTTTCAACCTTTTTCATATCAAGGTCCATTACTTATTGGGCATTTGAGCCACGGACCACCATTTGATGAGATTTAGCCTTTCAGACCCAAAACTTAGAATATTGTGTTATCGTCGGATAAGAGATTTTATCCACAATTCCATGCTATATTGATGTTGGTACCATAGGAGAGATAACCGGCAAACGTTGACCAAAATAACACTTCTTAACTCTTGAGAGCGTAAAATCAAACCTTTACACTCTCAAATGTTAAAGTTCATAGTTTATATTTTATATGTACCTGTTCTGATTAAATAGATAAATAGAGTTGGCGATGATACGACCTTAACGTGAAGTGCATGTGCATGCACATGCATGTGCACGCACACACGTGCACACTACAGACGTGGGCACAGACACGATGATAACGGCCGGTGCTATATATAGACAGAAATACAGGTGCCCTTTAATATGTAACACCAATATAATCCATTAGGGGACCAAAAAGTGGAGCAACATTGCAGGGAACACAAGAACGCTGAGCAGACATATTAAGATGTGTGTGTGTGTGTGTGTGTGTGTTTGTGTGTTTGTGTGTTTGTGTTTGTGTGTGTGTGTGTGTGTGTGTGTGTGTGTGTGTGTGTGTGTGTGTACCTGTGTGTTTGCGTGCACACATCTGTTTGATGGTGACCTTGTGCCCTAGATCAGCGGGGTACTTTGATATCTGCTATTACTCACACGTGCACGCGCGCGCAGCGCGCACACACACACACACACACACACACACACACACACACACACACACACACACACACACACACACACACACACACACACACACACACACACACACACACACACACACACACACACACACACACACACACACACACACACACACACACACACACACACACACACCTGTCTGGCCCGCAGACACACACACACACACCCTGTTTCACTTAAGCACATCAATACAAACACGATCACACTGTCTCCACGCTCGCGTGTGTGCACGGTGCGCGCGCGCGTGTGCGTGCGTGCGTGCGTGCGTGCGTGTGTGTGTGCGCGTGCGCGCGGTGAGTGCGTGTGTGTGTGTGATAAGTTGGCAAAACAACATGAATCACAGTTTCAATGTTCTCGCAGCTGGCACCGCTCCAACACAATTACTACGGGAGACAGAAGGGCTGGATTTGGGGTAAGAGAGAGCGGGATTTGCCAAATTTGGGCACATTAACAAAAAAGGGAACTTGACTTAATGAAGAATAACATTAAATATACCTAATTTGGCCCGGGTGTTCTAATTAAACGCAATTCAAATGCATATGTATGTACACAGCAAATGGCGGGGTGTTAATTTAACATCCATTTAAAAATGGACCCGTAAGGCACTCTGAGACTTAAATTGCACTGCAGGGTTACAGGCAGAGAGAGAGAGAGAGAGAGAGAGAGAGAGAGAGAGAGAGAGAGAGAGAGAGAGAGAGAGAGAGAGACAGAGACAGAGAGAGAGAGAGAGAGAGAGAGAGAGAGAGAGAGAGAGATCCTGTATCCCTGTTGTTGTTCTTTTTTACACTCATCTTATAAATAATGCATTTGGAGTCCTCAAATAGCAATTCCAACCTTTGCAAATCACATTCATAATAACTATTGAAATCCACAACATACTCCAATTGATTGCAACACAGGCCAGGATGACTCCTCCTATTATCCAGGTGGAGGAATTGGACAGTAAATGAGATGGAAAAGGGCCGGGGGGTGAAATATCACGAGGCTCTGCAGGGTAATACTCACTGACATCTAAATGAGCTCCCAGAAAACAACCCGTAAACACCTGAAACATGATCAGACGCCTTTCATCTACATAGAAACAGAGTAGGCTACATGTTCATGACTGCATTTGGTGAGGATGCAATATGAATAAGGTGTCTGGCTGGCCTCAACAGCTAGACATATCGTATGTAATTTAGTTCGGATGTAATTTAGTTACAAGCTAAGAGAGTCTCAGCCATTATTTGTTTATGTGTCAGAGTCCATTTATTCACCTAGAGTTGCATCAGCGGTTTCCATCAATAGGCTATTACATAATTTAATAAATACATTTTAATATCGTCGCTGTTCGGCAGAAACCAGCTAACTCAATTTCTTCTTTTTTTTTATAAATAATTGCTCTTGAACAAGTTTAACGTCTGTGTGTTGGTTAAAAAAAGATTGAACACATGAAAAGTTGTAAAAAGCGCTTGGGCAAAAACTCCTCACACTGTCTGCCGAACCAGCAAACTCCACCTGTTCTTTTCATAAATCAGTGCTATTGAACACCTTTACGTCCCTATGTTGGTTAAACAAATATTGAACCAATACCAAAGTAGTAAAAAGCGAAGGGGAAGAGAAATATAATGTGTATAATAATATTAAAAAACGCCCTTCAGTGGTTGAATTGTATAAAGCATGAACAAGGTAGAGACTAACAGGACACAGTTGGTTCTCAAAGTCATTCACATCAAGGGCATTCATTTGGCAGGAACCCCCATGAGAGATTTGTGATGGTAAAAATGTTTTAATTTATTCCCACATTTCCAAGAGGTTTGAAAAGTTTGGAAAGTTGCAGATTTGAAAGCTCACAACGCGTTGTGGGATGGAACATTTACGAATAGTCAAAATGTCAAATTGCGTTCAAGTGGGATTTTTAACTGTATTTACTCTGGTAGTGGATGAGTTAAAGTTGGATTACCATCCATACTCCAAATATAGCATGTTGAATCGCTGTACTGCAAGTGAAACCACATCCATGATGTTTGATAATCCATGCATTGCAAAAACAAACTTTAGTTTTCCCAGCTAATCTCTAACTTTCACCGATATTATTCTTGTGAAGCTTTTTTGTCATTAAAAGCTGAAGTAATGACAAAGATTGCTATTACCATGTGCCCAAGGGAGACGTAAAGTGCCTGCACCCTAATCGACAAGCCCTCAAGCAGCTGCTGTGTTCATTTGTGTGTCTTCACAAACTGCGCTCATGACTTAATAGGATCCCTGGCTAACAAGTCTAATATGCCTTAATACAATTGAATTGCCAATATTTGTTGTTTATTCCATATCGAGGGTGTAATTTTAGTTTATAGAGGGCAATTCACCATTTGTCAAGTCCCGCCCGTTGTGTCGCCGCTCTTCGCACCCATCGGTTACTGTGTCTTAGTGGGACAAAAGTCCTTTCTCTCAACACAACACTGTGAGCTATTAAAATCTGAGTATAGACCCCTGGAGGATCAACAAAGTACTAGGGTTTACAACAAAGTATATACAACACACACACACACAAACACTCCCCATGATGTGAAGCTGAAGCTGAATTCCCCCCGTGGGGACTAAAGGTCTCTCAACTATCAAACCCAGCCTATGCCCTTGAGCCCGGATGTTACATAAACATTGTATATAATTCCTGTACCTGATGCTAGTCACACATGTCCTCCAAAACATACACAGCAACATCCTGAGTGTTAGCTTAACTTTGACAGAGCTATAATGGAGCCATGCAGGATTTTACTGCCCCATCAGAGCCACACTTTTAACCACTCAAAATCCTGCATGGCTCAATACTTAGTCGTACAACAAATAGTGAAAATACCCTAACAGTATCTACAAGCTCACAATGCACTGTGATGCTTGTACATTTTTTGAAAATGTGTGCAGTTATTTTTAAATATTTGACTTAAATGTATAAAGCAGGGGTCTTCAAAGTTTTCAGGCCAAGGACCCCTTAGTTGAGAGAGAGAGATGAAGCAGGGACCCCCACAACCTTATCATAGATTCCATATAGTTTCATTGTTTGACAGCACAATCATCAGTGTATTTTGGATTCTTGTCAATTTATGTTTTCAGATATTTAACCACTTGAACCGTCAATATTTAATAAACTTGACTTTTCACTTACTTAGTCTGTTCTTTTTCCCCTCTACACCAAAGCTCTTTGCTGAAAATAGCCAATCTACAAGCTTGTAGATCTGCTATTTTTGGCTAAAGTTCTCAGACAATGGACACTAGGGTTCAAGGGGTTATAATAAAAAAGGAGAAAAAAATCACTCAAAGATTTGGAGGACCCCCTGTAGTAACTCTGAGGACCACCTAGGGGTCCCGGACCCCCTGTTGAAGACCCCTGGTATAAAGGAAGTCAAATGGGCTCTCACATTGGCTGGTCACATGATGTCAAGATCCACTTTGTTTTTAGTTTTGTTTTGTTTTATCACGCCAATACAGCACTACAGTACAACTATTAATGCTTACCTAACGGGCCGTTTCTGCACTCTACGAACAGTAAAAGGATAAGGACTGATGACTTAGGCGTGCTAACCGACATGGAGTGAGACTAATAGCCATGATTGTCCTTTGATGCATGCAGATGGCCAGCATGTATCTAGGAACGTTAATTTTCCTCTGATGTGCAGGGCAGTCAAAGACTGGGACATTTGCATTTTGCTCAAAGATAAGCATTAGAATCCAACGCTGGGAGCATATTGGCATCATCTGATTAAAGCCAGTGAGATGAGCTCTCGCTGGCTCGGCCCGTTTTCTCTCGTGTCTGTTGTTCTCGCTCTTCTCATTCAGTCCCATGCCTTCATCTCCTCTTCATCTCACCTCCTCCTCCCCCCTCCGCCCACCCCTGCATCTCCTCTCCCCTGTCCTCTCTCCCCCGTATCTCTCTCTCCACATTGTATTCGTCTGTACAGCGCTTGTTTAATTCACTTCCTCCCATGGCATCATTATCCAGAGTGCATCATTAAGGTCTGACCGTGGGCATATTCGTTCCGTTACCCATAATGTGACACGCACAATGTCAATGAAAACATAAATCTCTGCTGATGGCCTGCGTGTGGCATTAGGATATCCTACAAACCATTAAAACACAAGACGGGGGTCTGATAACGCTGTGGCTCCCCCTCTGACGTTAAGGGCCTGTTCAGACCGACGGCCCGATATCCGGCCTAAATCTACTTTAGAGTCCGATTGGTTTCATGCATGCAAGTTTAAAGGAATGTGATTCAAATCTGATATGCAAAAATCAGATTCTGTGTGGCTTTTTGCTGTTCAGAATGCATATAATGAATGTGACTCCAATCTGGATAGGCCACAAATCTGATTTGGCCTGGATTTGTGAAATGTGTGAAAAATATTCACTTTGCATACTTGTTCTACTTGGCAGCTTGAGCGTGAGTTTAACACAAAGACCATCATCTAGATGCCTGGGCTCCTAGGACTAAAGAAGCGCTGTCGTTTAGTGCAACGGCATAAGATGGAGTAATATCATTATAAAGATTTGGATTGTATTCTTTATATTTCTTTTTTACAAACGGCAGAACCCAAATGTTAAGAGAAGTCTGTTTTTTGACGGGATAGTTATTATTTTGATTTCCCAGAACAGCTGGAAACAATCCCATGGTGGCAATGTTCTCCTCTCCCTCAACATCAAACCGCTCCCACATCTTTGAGAAAGACACTCGGGTGGACCATTCTGTTTATAGCATGCAGCTACCAGGTGGGATAACTGCTTACATGGGAACAGGAGTGATGCTAAAAACACCATATGTTTAGCAAAAAAACATAGTCGCCGTTGTCGTTATCATTATCATCATCATCATCATGATGTCTCAAGCTTTATTATCCTTTTGACAGATAATGTAAAAATATAGTGCATAGTTACAGTATACATACAGTATAATGCATTTTGTCAATCAATCACAATAACATTCCTGTAGCCCAAAAGCCACTTCTGCTCTGATCTGATGTTTTTTTTTTTTTTTTATAATTTTTATCCCACAATTTTTAACCCATTTTTTCACCCAGTGCTAATTGCCTATGTAATCCTGGGCTCTGCACTCCCTCTGCCGCGCCTGGGGAGACAACGGACTGACCTCATGCTTCCTTCTATGCATGAGGAGTCCAAGTTGATTCTTTTCACCTGACAGTGGAGATTTCCCTGGTTTGGACGTAGCGCGTGGAAGGAACACGTTATTCCAACCAGTTCCTTTCCCCTTCATCAGGCGCCCCGGCTGGCCAGGGGGAGGCTTTATTGAGACCAGGATTACGTGCATGTTTTTGTGAGGGTATCAACCCTAGGAGACACGGGCAGAACATGCAAACTCCACACAGAAAGGCCCTATCGCCAACCCCACCTAGGGTGTGGGCGCTGATGACGCGGAGGGAGGAACACGCCGCCAGCGCCCACAGCATCCCCCGGCGGGAATTGACCTTCTAGCTGTGAGGCGAAGCGCTAACCACTGCGCCACCGTGCCCCCTGATCTGATGTTTTAACGTCATCAGAATATCCAACTACCACAAACATTTGGCCCACCTTGACCTGCCCACTACCGATGTGGAAATGTTTTTTTTTTCTTTTCTTTTTTTTCATTCCTCGTGCTCATCACGTTTCATTTCAGCATTGCATTTCAGCATCAGTTCATTCATTAAGAGGGTAAACAGACTCTAATGCGTAATTGCGCATGTAGCCTCTCTCACACAGCTGATACAGTCCAAGGTTGTTTTCACAAAGTGCCTATCAAGTCAAGAATGTATTAAAGTAACATAAAATCATAATCTACTGGCATCAATGAATAGGGCTGTCCAAAATAGCTGGGCCCCTGAAAAGGTCCAGTGGCCCCTCCTCAAATCTACTTCACATAATGCATGTGTAACTCTTTCTAATACACTAGTAAGACGCCTCAGGGTGAGGTCGCGCCAATTCTTGGCTATCTGGCCAGTGATGTAGATCGGACCAGTTACCCAATCTCAACAGTGCCTGAACATGCCCATATATGGGCATTACCAAATACGGGCATTCCCAGATATGCCCTTAATATTGATGACATCGGGACAGGGATCTCCATATGTGCATAGAACGGAGAAGGACGTAATCAATTTCTCATGGTATACTGCGACCTTCGGTCGCAATAAACACACATTTAAACTGCGAGCGAGACTTATAGTACAGAGATAGCGATTACCAGGGACGTGCTGGCCATTGGGAAAAGCGGGACAACTCCCGAACGCCGGTTCATTCCCGGCCGGTCCAGGCCGGCCATTAGGAAATGTCGGCCTTCAAAGTAAATCGTCACTGTCGGGCAGAAACCTCGTATCTCCAAGTTTCAAATGTATACATTTTTTTCGCAAAGCAAAGCCCTGCTTCATCATACAAGGCTGTCGCACAAAGGTAGCGAAAACAGCAGATCTACAAGCATGTAGATCGGCTGTTTTCACTAGTTTAAATCATTTTTAAAATGGTTTTGGACATACAAGGTTTCCACCCGACAATGACGAAATATAACTCATGTAATTGGTCCACTGGCTTGTCACTTGTCATGATCTGAAATGGCAAATCTTTGAGTAGCAGCAGCGCTATAGAGAGAGATCTCTCTCTATAGCGCGCAATGAGGGCCTCTCCAACTCTTTTTCCCGGGCTGAATCAGGGGCCCAGCATGTCCCTGGCGATTACACACAGCAGACATACAGACAGAGAGACACAATAACTCTCTGGCACATAAGAAAATGGTCAACAATGATCTGCTCCACCTACACTACACATTTCATAACTTGTGGCTCCATCTTTGCCTCTTATACAACCAACCATCTTGCTTGCCTTTTTGTATACAAAGTCCTTTATAACGTCTTTAAAGTCCATTTGTTTAGCCAGTTCACACTCAAGCATTGCCAGGTTATCGAGCCCCTCCTTTGTGGAGTGCAGTACCATTAGCTGTAACTCTGAGCTGAATGAAAAAAGTTGGTCATTAAAGTTTTATTTGCAACTAAAGCCCTTGCCAGCTACCTCTTTTTCTTCTCCTTTCTTTTCTGGCATTCCGATTTATGCACAGGGCATCGCATTGTTAGTAAATTCACTTCAACGTTAGTTGTTTAGAATGCGGGGTGCCGTGGTGTTACGCCAGATTTGGTCACCCATCAGATTATGTGACATACCCCCCTAACTGGCCTCTTTGCCGTGCACTTTTGACAAATGACTCATGCCATGTTGAGGAGCGTGGGTTTTCGCTACGGAACGAACAAACTAACAAACGAGCCTACATTGTACAAAGCACCAATAAATAAAACATTTTCTTTTTGTTGTCGAGTATGAGAGACAAAGCAGTGGGCCAATCCTTCTCCTCTCTCTGTGGGCAGGTCAGTTGAGGACAGCCTCCCCCAGCCCACAGATAGATCGGCCCACCAGGAATTCTGCCTCGGCTCTCTCTCTGGTCAGTGACAAACCCACAAGAAAGTCATAACTAATGAAAGTATTGATTTTTGTAAGTTAAAAGGAGAGAGAGAGAGAGAGAGAGAGAGAGAGAGATAGAGAGAGAGAGAGAGAGAGAGAGAGAGAGAGAGAGAGAGAGAGAGAGAGAGAGAGATAGAGAGAGAGAGAGAGAGTACGAGCGATATAAAGCTTTATTCAGTTTGAGAATACCCATCAACAAAAGGGGTGTGGGAGGATTCGACTCTGCATGATCGATTAAAAGCCTCCGCTCTTTTAGTTTTAAGCTTGGAGACACATCTATGTTGCCTTGGCTTTCTCTTGCAAATCACAGCACCCATCCGAGCCCATTAGTGGCCATTACTATGCATGAATAATTTAGTGTGATTTTTGAGATTTTTTTCTTCTTCGTCTTCTTCGGCGCAGAAAATAGCAGCGATACCAACGACCCCGCGCCTGAGGAGTTCAGCTCCGAGCTCTGAAGAGACCGATTGCCTTGATATGAAACTAATCTGTAACTCGGTGACCTATAATAGAGGTTAGGTAATTCCCATGACACGCTGGTTCAAAAACATATGCAAAACTGTGTGTGTGTGTCCACTTGATTAATGTCTACAGCGGTGAGTGTGGATAATAGGGCTGAGCGCATGTAGGTGTAGCGTAGGTAGGTGTTGATCTGTGCTAGCGGCAGGCGTGGGGGTGAGGCTGGGAGGACAGGATGCGCTGGTGGACCTTCCGGGGGAGGAGGAGGGGGTGAGCCTCTGTAATGCTATGAAACATCATTGTTGAGAGTCACCCACGGCCATGACATAACCCTGCTCCTCTTCCAAGGGAGAGTGTTTTCTGCTGGTGTTTCAGTCCGAGTGTATCAAAGGGTGCGTTCGTAAATGCGCACCGGGTCTGGTTAGGGTTAGGGGTTATGGTTAGGTTTAGGCATAGTTTTACTGAGGTTAAGGTTAGGGTTAGGGTTAGGCATAGTTTTACTGAGGTTAGGGTTAGGATTAGGGTTGGGTTTAGGCACCCACTACACTGAGCACACACCCGGTGCGCATTTCCGAACGCACCCTTTGATACACTCGGACTGAAACACCAGCAGAAAACACCTTCCCCCTCTTCCAATGCCTTTCAAGATCAGTAGTTCTCACACTTTCAGGAAGAATTGCTATTTCTTTTAAATAGCCAACCCAAAAATCTAAAATGCCACAGTATGATTTATCTTGCAAACAATTGGACCGATAAGCACCAACTGTCTTGTGCATAGTGCCAGTACAGTAGGTTAACATAGTACCTCCATTATGATTTCTTTTTGAGCGGTCTGGCTTTGTGTGTATGTCCGTATGATCACGAGACTAACATCACACAAGACTAACGCCATAGAGTACGCAGAGACCGACATCATGACAGCTGATGTCACGGACTGAACAACTGCCCATACAAGGAGATATGCAGTGTGTCATGTTTGAATGCAAAGTGAGCACCACAGAGTCATGTCAGAGATATGTCATAGACAATGTCTTAGATGACTGATGTCACAGGCTGGCCACATCAAGTCCGAGATGATCAACATTAAGTGTTGTATTATACTGTTATTATGTCTTGTGTTATATAATTTCAGCACAGTCTGTGGAACATGTTACACCACCATTTCACTGCACATACTCGTACGAGTGAGTCACAAATAATCCTCTTTGAATCTTGAATCTCCAACTGACACTCCAAATGCCAAATGCTGCAGAGAGAGAACACCACAGAGAACACACACAGTCTGGGAGATTTGTTGTGTCCCGAGTATTCCAGACAACTTGATTCTTCCCCTGAACAGCCAATCTCCAGAGGTATATGGCTCGCCAGGCATTCTCTTTTTGTGAAGTTTTTATTTTATTTTATTTATTACGTAACGAGGGGATTGTGTGCCAGACAACTCTGGATATTTCTCTATTTCAACGATCAATCTCTCCTCGTCCATTGTACCTCGACAACAACAGGCTGGGGCTAGTCTGCAGCTTGGGAATCTATTCTATGGGAGCATTAGAGCTGCCATGCCCTCAGGTACCCGGATAAAAGAAGAATCGGCACTTTGCGCTTCACAATCTCTTGAGTTAAACTAACATTCCAGACTTGAAACTATTTGACTTTGCGCCGCCGATCCAATCTGTCTTCTGAGAGCCTTTATGACTTGTGACACTTGAGTAGTGGAGTGGCTCTGCTGCGTTGTACTGCATCTACCTCTATGATCTCAGAAACTAAAGTCATGGTGCGCTGTGGTATACTTAGCCATATGATGGTGTCCTGCACCAAAAAAACTGCCGATCTACAAACTCATAACATGTAGCATATTTTCGCCATGTGACAAAGTTGTACGGTAGAGTATAAATAAGCATGTTACGCTTGCGCTTCACAATGCTCCTTTAGACTATGACTAGCAGTGATGTGATTCTTATCATGGGGATAAAACATCCAATTGCAATAATGGAATTCAGTTGTTGCAAGTTGATTGGTTTTGGCGTAAAAAAAAATATTATATTATATTAATATTAATCATTTAGTCGTGTAGGCATTTAAAAGAAATTGACTGGTCATAACATAAATGACAACAGAACTTGACAGGGGGCAGTTTCTCTCTTTTCTTTTCAGTGGAATAACGCTCTTAATTTACGACGTCGCTAAAGAGATATCTCACTTTTGTATAGGATTCCTCATTAATCAGTGCGTTCATTTCCTCACTGACGTGGGTTCACTTTAGCAGGACATTGTTAGATGTCAGTGCTCACATCCTGATAATTAACTTTGATGGAGCACTTCCAGTGCCCTGGGACTTGTCTTGCACTGTATCCTCATAGGAGACTCTGAGCAGTCACCCGAACCCAGTGGTGGACACTAACGTTGTGTTACTTACTTGGTTGCTTGTTTTTAATTTAGATCATAGGTTATTTAGAAAGATGCTAGGTTCATTGTGCACCTACTGTAGTATCCTAGTTTACTGAGGCACAACACTATCTCTGCTTTTGATTAAACAGACTGGTGAAGAAAGCAGGCTCTGTCGTTGGGTCCTCTCTGCAGGGGGTGGAGGAAGTAACCAGGGTGCGCACAGCGGGAAGCTATAGATTCCATCTTGGAGAACTCCTCCCACCCCCTCCATCTAGAGATCACCAGTTACTGGAGTAAGAGAGGAAACGACCGCTTTACCTACCCAGGACGGAGATGTGAGAGATTAGGAAAATCTTTTGTACCGGCTGCCCTTAACACATACACAGCCATTTACAATATGCTTGTGCACCTATACTGCCAGGAATATTATTAATTTCCAAGTTATGAGTACAGAAACCCAGCAGGCATAAGTATGATTGCAGACTGTAGTACACGTACTATACCACTAGAGAGTGCCCAACGATTAGGTCTTCCAGGCTGGACCATGGGCTGGACCAGCCTGGACCATAATGGCCGCCTATGGGCGCCGCCATTAGGGGCCGGTCCGGGCGAACGGGAGCGATCCTGGACGCCGTGCACGTCGTGCGCACACCGTGTACAATCGTTTTTGCTCCTGGGTGACCACTCTGTCAGCCCAGCCACTTTTTTCCGAATGAAAATCTGTCTAAATATGGTAAAGTTTGATAAAGAAACGTTAGCTTTCCATGCTAAAAAAAGGCCTATGCTATGTTATGGGCAAACGATTTCCGGGTTACGTCATCGATGATGTCATTTCCATCGCAAAATCATTCTTTAGACTGAAATGAAGCTAGAAAGGTCAGTTTTTGCTCTAAAAATGTCAAAAAAATACCAAAAAAATCAGAAAATCATCAGCAAGGCAAAATGGCGATTTTTGGCGATTTGGCTGTGAAGCAGCTGTACAACGAGACACATAACGGACGCTTGAAAAGGTCTCCCTTCCTAACTTAGACTGACGGAACCATTGCTGTATTGACTTTGACCTCTAAGGAACTATTGCTGTATTGACTTTGACCTCTAAGGACCGTCCAGGAAGAGTGCTCATGTGCGTCTTGCGGTAACACGCTTCCTAGTTTCTTCTTTTTTCGCACTGATTTTTGACATTGCACTATTAGGTTGTGTTGGTAGTTTCTGAGTATTTTTGCTTTATTTAACAATGACAGTGAGATACTTGTTTGCACTAACTAGCATTGACTGCTATGGTCTCTTTTGCAAGACACTTTATGTACTTATTCGCCCCCTCTATTGATGCACCTTCTCTTTATTGGTACTGTACTGCTCTTGTCTTTGTTTTGTTTTTGTTTTTTCCCTCTTATCTATCTTTTTCTTACGTCTCTGTAACTTTGTAAATAACTGTATACTGCTGTGCTTCTACTGGACAACTGAATTTCCCCCTTGGGATAATAAAGGTATCTATCTATCTATCTATCTGATTATATATACAGGTTTACCGTACTTATTATAAGCAGCTCTAGATAAGAGTGTTTGCTGCTTTTACTTGAGTATTACTATTGTTTGGATATATGTATATACGTATATGATATCCACTCCACTACATTTCAAAGACAAATATTGTTCTTGACTCCACCACATGGAGAAACGGAAAAGGTACATTATGAATTAACCACTTAAGCTTTATTTCAAATAAGAGCGAAAATAGCAGATCTACAAGCATGTATTTTTACTTGGTATTCTTAAAGTATTGTTAAAATCAAGTACTCCAATACTTTAACTCCAAGCGCAAATTTGACTGAGCAACTTTCACTTGTAGTTGTAATATTTGACCAGGAGTTTCTATACTTTGCCTCAAGAACTGGAGTTGAGTTCTTCGTCCACCACCGCCCAAACCGCAGACAGAGTAGCCATTATCAGCACCCTTCTAACGTTTTTTTGCCTTTTCCTTCTGGCGATCTTGATTCTAAATATATCGGTTAAACACACTGACAAGTAATAACAACAAAATTCAAAGTCAACCATAACTGGCTTACTGTTAGCGTGCGTGTGGGTATAGTGGTGCTTGTGTGTGTGTCTGAGAGAGGGAGAATATTGAGCTAAGATTAGCCAGAGGGAGCAAGGGAACATAATTGATTAAATACACCAGAATGAAAGAGCATCTCTCTCTCCCTCCCTCTCTTTCTCCTTCCTCTTATCCTGTCTCTTGCCTTGCTGAAATATAAACCACCTATTCCACTGACACCATGGTAATGAGAGACAGGGGGGAAGAAAGATGAAGGGGATGGAAAGTGGGATCTGAGGAGAATAGGAGAAAGGAACCCAAAAACAAAGAGAGGAGGGAGATGAAGAGGGAAACACAGAGGGAGAGGAGTAGAGGAGATAATGGCAGACATATCAACCACCATTTATTTATGATCATCACTTTGATACAGAAGTCTCTCGATGGTATCACCGGCGTACAGTACTTAACAAAGTGAGAACTTGCGGCTTCCATGTCGTTGACGCAACGTGTGACTACAGCTCCCCCCAAGGCTCTCGTCTGTGCGTTCTGATTTCTGTCTGTGCGTTCTCCTTCCTGTCTGTGAATCCTGCTTCCTGTCGCTGCATTTATTGGGTGCCTAAGACGTCCACAGGAGTCTTAGGGTCAAAGGTTAATGGACGCAGACTCCCCGTTAAGACGTGCGGAGACGTCTTACCTGGTTACCAGGTAAACAGGAGTTGCGGTAGCGGCTGGTAAGCGAAAACACTACATATCCCATAATGCAACTCGGCCACCACCATCATGGCGCGTCTATTCTCCATAGCTTCCTATTCATTGCTGGTGCAAAGAAACCGCTTTATCTCGGAATCTACTTCCAAAAAACGCAGAGAAGGCCGAAAACCGCTCTTTTTCACCGCGACACTGGACCGTGACGGTCGGCCGGGGTTAGGATTTCAGTTTCCCGACCAAAAGTAAACAAACTGTTCCACCATTTTTTTCCATAACACGATTGTGGCTTCCGGCCGGGGCTTTTCAAAATAAAGCGCAAGTCAATGACGGCACTCTATAGCCAAATAATTACCAAAATAATGGCATCCAAAAGTCTCTCAAGCCAGACGACTATTCCACAAACCACTTTGAATGATACTGTGTCTACACCCGCTGCCAAGTGGCACAATGGAAGTTGTCATCGTTGGTCATGTCCGTCAGCTAAATATGCTAAAAATACCAGAATTTCCCTTTCTGGTAAGCAACAAACTATGCTATACATCAGCTTTACAACGTTGAACCGTTTCAGGGTTTCAGCTGTAAAGACTGTTCGAGGGTAACACAATATTGTGTGAGGCAACAGTCTTGTCTCGAGAGAGAGAGTAGCGCATTCTGTGTGTGTGTGTGTGTGTGTGCGTGCGTGCGTGCGTGCGTGCGTGCGTGCGTGCGTGGGTGCGTGCGTGCGTGCGTGCGTGCGTGCGTGCGTGTATGGGCATCTGTGTATGGGCATGTGCGTATTCAATAGACAGTGGGGGAATGCTATTTAATCAGGCAATCTGTCTTAATAGCCTGCTCTAATTAAGACAGGTGGGAACCGCTACACACACACACACACACACACACACACACACACACACACACACACACACACACACACACACACACACACACACACACACACACACACACACACACACACACACACACAGTGTGTTGGATTGTGTGTAAAGTCCAGGTTGAGCCATCATCAATCAGAGGGAAGAGACACAAATATAGTGCTGTGTGCGTGAGTGAGTCTATGCGCGTGCGCGTGCGTGTGTGTGTGTGTGTGTGTGTGTGTGTGTGTGTGTGTGTGTGTGTGTGTGGGGGGGGGGGGGGGGGGGGGGGGGGGGGGGGGGGGGGGGGGGGTTGTGTGGTTTTGCTGTGTCTCTCTCCATCAATCAGAAGTGGGCAAAGAGTAATCAGTGTTCACAACAGGACTCTGCTATTCTCTCATTCTCTCTCTCACCCTTCATGTCATCTTAATTTCTCAAGGCACTTCCTCCACTGCTGCTGCTCAAACTTTCTCACATGGGCTGAAATTTTAAATGTGTTGTGGGCCCTGAGGGAAAGGGGAAATGCTGTAACTTCAACATCTGCTGGTATACGAAATGTAATTTAGTTGGCCTTAACTTAAAATAAAGAAGCAATGCCCAAAACACTCCTAAAAAGGTATTCAAAGGATGTCAACAAACATGCTACAGATAAAAGGCAGTACCCTGGCCTACACCAGAGGGTTTTAAACCTGTGTAATGTCATGAACCCTCATAAGCAAACACAGGAGGAGGAACGCACACCAGTGTTGAGGAGGTTCTGGCCATGGTAGATATATAGCTGATGAAAAGTAGGAGGCCGCACATGTAGCTTGTAGCCACAGTGCAACATTGATTTATGTAAAATACAGAAACCAAAGTTGGTCTTCCTTGATAAGCCTGAGAGTGTGAAGAAGGTCACAAGAGGGTCATTTGCGCAGGTCTCACGCTCAGTGTGTCAGAGTTGGCGGCTCTGTACCGTAGCCTACTGTACTAGTAACAACATCTAGCATGCTGATTGTCAACCTATGTTTCATGTCACATTTGACAATCCATGATATGGACGATTCTGCGCGGTGGCGCAGTCGGCAGCGCTGTCGCCTCACAGCTAGAAGGTCCCGGGGTTGATTCCGATCAGGGGCGCTCGGGGTGTGTTCTCTCCTCTACGTCATCAGTGACCACACCCTAGGGTGGGGTTTGTGAAAGGGTCTTTCCGTGTGGCATTTGCATGTTCTCTCAAGTGTCCCCAATAATGGGGTCACAAAAACATGCAGTAATCCTGGTCTCTACTCTATACTGCCTCCCCCTGGCCAGCCGGGGCGCCTGATGGGAGGGGAAAGGAACTGAATAACGTGTGGCAGGACGCTACGTAGCCCCCCCCCCCCCTGTCAGGTGATAAGAAGCATCCTGCTCACTCCTCGTGCTCTGAAGAAAGCATGAGCTCATTTCGGGGATCTCCCCAGGTTGGCAGAGGGAGAGTAGTGCCAAGGATTACAGCTTTGGCAATTGGCACTCGGTGGAAAATGGTTTACAAAACCGTGGGATAATTTACTTTTTAAAGAAAAGATAAGCACGATTCTCTGCAGTCTGACTACAGAAAGCTTTGGCTACGTATCTAGAGGTGAAACAGTCTGGCAGCGGAAACACCACACCTGATCAGGAGATGGCAATTAGGTATTACACACAGGAGATTCACTTGACTGTGAAATGCAATTAGTTTAACTTTTCCTATTGGGTCAAGTTACATTAATTTGTATGTTTTGATGAATTTTAATTAATTTGTGCATTGGAGAAACACATCTTAATACCTAGTCTGTTACTAATTATGAATTTTGGCCCAATGGAACGCCTAACTTATTAAATCACAGTGTCACTATTCTGGGCATGTCATATTATGTAACAAACATTCCACAAGCAAGCTACACAGAGAGCAGAGCAGGGTAGAGCAGGGGTCTTCAACATTTTCAGGCCAAGGACCCCTTAGTTGAGAGCGAGATGAAGCAGGGACCCCCCCCCCCCCCCCCCCCCCCCCACAAGCTTTTCATAGATTCCATATAGTTTCATCGTTTGACAGCACAATCAGCAGTGTATTTTAGATTCATGTCAATTTGTGTTTTCAGATATTTAACCCACTGAACCGTCAATACTTAATAAACTTGACCTTTCACTCTGTACTTAGTGTGCTCTTTTTCCCCTCTACACCAAACCTCTTTGCCGAAAATAGCTGATCTACAACCTCACAACGCCTCGCAGTAGATCTGCTATTTTTGGCTAACGTTCTCAGAATATGGACGTTATGGTTCAAGTGGTTAATATAAAAAAGGAGAAAGAAAGGTTTCTATCACACAAAGATTTGGAGGACCCCCTGTAGTAACTGTGAGGACCCCCTAGGGGTCCCGGACCCCCTGTTGAAAACCCCTGGTGAAGAGGGATAAAAAGGATGCGGGCGAGTACAGACCCCCAGGGGGACCCAGGGCAACAAATTACAGACAGTCTAAGTGTTTAAAGGGGGCATGTTGTAGTACGTTGCTCTCCATCTTACAAAGCGTTTACTGGAGGTCAACCGCATAAAGTGCATCGAGTGTACTTGATACGGCTCACTTTACCAAAGTGGTCGGTGTATGAGCATTCACATGCCATGGTCTAATGTGGATAAGTCACATGCTAGAAGGTTATAAGACGCACACACAAACACACACACAAACACACTGAAACATGCACTCAGGCTAAGCCGTAAATGTCCATGTCTGCTCGGTTCGGTACGTGCAATGACATCGCATTTATGTCGGAGGGCTTTGATTTGCTGCCCCTGCCCCGTTTCCAGCTCACAGCGTGCTCGACCACAGTGCACACAAACAGCGCAGACGTTGACTAACCTCTGGCCACGGGGATCAGGGAAGGGGTTTCAGAGGTCCCCGGAATCATCATTTTGCAACGGCGTTCTTAAACATCGACTTTGTATGGATTTATATGCAGGTTCTTTGTTGCCTAGAGCAGTGATTCTGGAGCGTTTTAATTTCAAGGACCGCCAGTTTGATATGCATTAGGCCACGGACCCCCGTTATGAGATTTATGTTTGTGACCCCAATCTACACTGTAAACCACTTCAGTGTTGATTTAACTTCAATATCTGTACACTCTCTGGCGTACAGTCCAGTTTGTTCCTAACTATATACAGAGAAGATAATAACTATTATTAACTCTTTTTTGTGTGGTTGCCCTAACAGTGTTACACATCGGCACTTCGCTTCCGAAACATCGCTATTCCAACCACCTAAACCTAACCTTAACCTCAGTAAAAACGAATGCTGGTGAATGCTAACAGGTGAGTAGCTAACCTGCCGACACTGGTGAATGCTAACCTGGTGAGTAACTAACCTGCCGACGCTGGTGAATGCTAACCTGGTGATCGGGTTGGGGATGTGTGTCAGAATAGTACAGCATTTTGTCCGACTTTCTTCCATCTTTCCATCTTCCCAGATAAAGTTTATTTTGCGGCGCCACTCCTCCCACAGTTTTGGTGGCACGCACTTGGGCCATATGTCAAATTGACCGACTTCATCGGGACTCGTCTGCTTGCTAAGATTTTGCTAAGAGATATGTTATATAGCTTAATTTATATAAATTTATGTGTGAATACATTTTCTCTGACTTGAATAGGAAAATGAAAAAATTCAACTTTTCCCAAATGTGGAGATGACTGACATCATAGACCATACAGTATATGGGTTGGGCATTCTAAGATATGGGCATTAAGCATTAAGCCGCGCTACTCATGGCACGCACTTATGCCATATGTCAAATCGACTGGCTTCATCGGGACTCGTGGGCATATGGGCATAAAATGGACTGAATTAATTTGCAAGTGTAACTAGCATCACGGCAACCACACTTGTAATTTCCCGGAATTGCGTCTATCTTGTTTCCTCACAATTTAGTTAGGCTAAGGAATTCTTCCCACTGCTTGCCACTGCTGTTACTGTTACTCACCTGCCAATGAGGAGTCCCCACTTGGAGGACATAGAGCCTTACTCCTATACTCCTCCCGTTCAACTTTCCCCACTGACATTCATTATGACCGTAACATTCATTATGACCGTAACATTCATTATGACCATAACATTCATTATGACCGTAACATTCATTATGACCATAACATTCATTATGACCATATAGGCCGCAGGATTATGTGCTGTGATAGATCGTCTCTTTTCAAATCTTGAAAGAAATGTGTACCCATTTTAACAACACAGATGGACAACGTTTCAGATTGGGGTCCGTGGCCAAATGTATATTAATTTGGGGCATAAGATAAGAAGATAAGAAAACTTTATTGTCCATCAAATGTTGCATAAAATGGAAATGTGTCTCCATTCTCGACGCGATACATTTTGTGAACCACTGCCGGCTAAGGCTATCCTCCAAAGATTTGTAGGCAAGGTAAATGATGTTCCAGCAACAGAGGACAGGGACAGCCTGCGGTACATGTCCACCGGACACCACCGTACCGCCATAAAACATGGACTCCTCTCCGTCCCCCCGTCCCCCCCTCTATGTCTGTCTGTCTCAGCGACTGTATTTCAATCTTCCTGTCCCCGTCCTCTCTCCTTCCTCTGTCTCTCTTCTCTCCTCCTCTCTCTTCTCTTCCTCTCTCTTTCCTTATTGCCCCCCTCCCTCCCTTTTCTCTCCAGGGTTTTCTATCCGTCATTCTGTCTGTTCTCTCCTTTCATTTAGCTCAGTCTCTACCCAGAAGCCATTGCAATTCCGGATGGCTCCCCACATCTCCCTCACACCAGCTCTCCTGGGCATGTATGTGTGTGTGTGTGTGTGTGCGTGCGTGTGTGTGTGTGTGTGTGTGTGTGTGTGTGTGTGTGTGTGTGTGTGTGTGTGTGTGTGTGTGTGTGTGTGCGTGCGTGCGTGCGTGCGTGCGTGCGTGCGTGCGTGCGTGCGTGCGTGCGTGCGTGCGTGCGTGTGTGTGTGTGTGAGTACCCTGCGGGATGGAACAGTAATCAGAGCACAGAGAGAGAGAGAGAGAGAGAGAGAGAGAGAGAGAGAACGAACAGAAGAAAGAGAATGAGGGAAAGAGAGAGACTGTATTATTACTATGACGTCGTTATATTATATTATGACTACAGCAACCTGGCTTTCAACATCGTGGCTGGCTATTCAATACAGTTTAGTGCGCGAGCGTGCACACACATACACACAAAAATGTGCAGTCAGAGACTAAGCCGTAAATGTCCATGTCTGCTCGGGTCGGTACGTGGAATGACATCGCATTTATGTCGGAGGGCTTTGATTTGCTGCCGCTGCCCCCGTTTCCAGCTCCAGTTCACAGCGTGCTCGACCACAGTGCACACAAACAGCGCAGACGTTGACTAACCTCTGGCCACGGAGATCGGGGAAGGTCCCTGCGTGTGGGTTTCAGAGGTCCATGGTTTATCATTATTTTCTACAGCAGTGGTTCTCAAACTTTGAGATTTTGAGTTCTCCCCTTAGCTTTGACAGTGTGCAAATGGAACCAAATGGACCCGTTAGGGTCCATTTGGTTCCATTTGTACCCTGTCAAAGCTAAATACTTGTAAGGGTCAATTTAGACCCCCATAAAGGAACATAGAGTCCCTGAAATAGACTTTGAGAACCACTGTTCTACAGGGTTCTTGAACATTTACATACTTTTACATATTTATATGCAGGTTCTTCGTTGCCTATAGAGCAGTAAGTCTCAACCCTTTTCTTTTCAAGAGCCTCCAGTTTGATATGGCCATGGAACCCCACGTTATACGATTTTTTATCTCTGGGACCCCAACACTGTAACTTTGTCGGTGTCAATTTAATGGTAAATAAATAGTGCCTTTATCCAAGATATACAGAGATATGTGCAGTACATTCACCCATTCACACACATTCATACACCGATGGCGGAGGAAACCATGCAAGGCACCATCCAAGTAATTAGGGGTTCAGTGTCTTGCTCAAGGACACTTTGACACTTACTCTGGGGGAGCCCGGGATCGAACTGGGAGCCTTCCGGTGCCAAGCGGCCACTCTACCCCTGAGCCACTGCCGCCCAATTTGGTTCAAAGAGTGTACAAATGCAACCAAATGGACTGGTATATAGGGGACCATTTAGTTCCATGTGTACACTCTAACAGTTACAGACACATACAGTAAGTGTCCATTTGATTTCTAACTATCAATCAGTCATTTATCTGGGGGACTTGAACCACCTGAAGGACCCATTGGGTTCCCACAACCACACGTTGAGAACCACTGACCTATAGTGCATCTTTCACACTTTGAAATGATCACTGGCTTCATATGCATGCACACAACCGTGCCGTTATTCCCCTCACTTTTATTACTATATTATAAGACTAAATCGTTTACGCCGCTCAGACGCATAACGGAGAATGACGTCTCTTTAATATGTCGGCCGTAATGCAATCTTGCAGACAGAGTAATGATTGAATAAATTGAATAAATGTCCCCTATAGGCTACCAGTGATGTCAGTTAGCCAGTCATTTTGCCTGCAGCAAAATGCCCCATAAACTACCATCCTACACTGCTCCCTGGATAATCTCCCATCTCCGGGGAAACATTCCCTCCATTCAGCCAATACAATTCATTGAGACTCAGTGAATCAACACTCGGCTCTAAACAAAGATAGCAGCAGTAAAAAAAGAAGAAAAGAACACATGAGTGCCTCAAGGCATGTTGGTATGTTTCCCAACGATCTCTTACTGCGACTCATGTCACAGTAAGAGACTTTTCTTAGAGCACGCCTCATTGCCTAAACAATTACGTTGCGGCGTTAATGTTACCAGCCGTCCTCCTACTGTGATTGCATTGCTGCACTGTGAACAACAGAGGAGAGGCAGAGGGGCCCATGAATTGCCCGCTAAACCGCCTGTCCCCCGAAGTTTCTCCACGTGTCCATTTCTCTTATAGTCTGTCCTTCTCTGTCTCTCTAAATCTCTATGTGCTGTAGAGATCCAGCCCTCCCTCCCTCTCTCTCTCTCTCTCTCTCTCTCTCTCTCTCTCTCTCTCTCTCTCTCTCTCTCTCTCTCTCTCTCTCTCTCTCTCTCTCTCTCTCTCTCTCTCTCTCTCTCTCTCTCTCTCTCTCTCTCTCTCTCTCTCTCACATGAATCCCTCCAGATATAAAGCAGATCGTCGTTGTTGGGTAGAAACCTTGTATCTCCAAAGCGGTTCGTTTTATATCTATCATTTTAAAAATGATTTATATTAGTGAAAATAGCCAATCTACAAGCACACAACGCCTCTCACTGCGACAAATTCGAAACTTGGAGATGCGAGGTTTCTGCCCGACAATTGACGAGATGACACTTTGTCTCCCTCGCAGACACCCATCGACCTCAGTTCTCCTGTCAACGTTCATCTCTTGGCCTCTAATTCCTCACCTCTGTCTTCCTCCCTTCTCGGAACGTCTTGTTAAGGCAGGAACATACTGCCAGATATTGAAGTGGTCGGGTGTCATCTGAACGTTAAAGTATTTCACACTACACAAGTGTCTTTCTTGAAATCGGCTGTCATAATGTCCTTGTGGTTTTCACAACGCGATCGATCGGCGAGAAGGAATCACACATTGCAAGACATTTCGAAGGACTTACAGCCGAGTTGTAGCCGAGCTTCTGGCCAATGAGAGGGAGTGTTGTTGGGCACCACCACAGCTCACTTCAATCTTGCTTTGATTTTTATCTTCAGATTGACTCAAGGTCTCTGTTTGCCCACTCCTCAAATGCCGAGTTGGTAAAAGATAGCCAATAGGAGCTTATGAAGAAAACTCTTCTGACTCTTTCTTTGCCTGTGTGTATGCATATGCGTGTGTATGCATATGCGCGCGTGTGTGTGTGTGTGTGTGTGTGTGTGTGTGTGTGTGTGTGTGTGTGTGTGTGTGTGTGTGTGTGTGTGTGTGTGTGTGTGTGTGTGTTTACGTGCGCATTCATGTGCGTGCGAGTTTATCTGCTTGCCTGCCACTTTGACAATCCGTCTGACTGTGTACCATAACTTTAAACACATATTTGCATTGATCTGACTCAAACAATGCCAGCGTGTTTGTTTGAGAGAGAGCAAGAGAGTATGACAAAGAGAAAGTTTGCGTGCGTGCGTGCGTGCGTGCGTGTGTGTGCGTGTAAGTGAGTGTGTGTGTGCATTTGAGAGAGTGTGCATGTGAGAGTGTTTGTGTTCAAGGTCACTGCTCTATTTCCTATTCGGGATACCGCTGCCTTCCCAGCATCCTCTCTGCCAGCGGCATTGATTAGGACTCGACAAGCATAGCATCACACACACACACACACACACACACACACACACACACACACACACACACACACACACACACACACACACACACACACACACACACACACACACGCAGACCATTAACTCCATCTTTGTCTTCTCTTTTCCTCAAAAACAAACACACACAAACGAATGGATTTGGTTGAAGCGGTTAACATTGACGTGAAACGCTAGAGTAGAGCTTGAGATGAAGTGACATCACAAATTAACCACTTGAGCCCTATTTCAAATAGTGGAAATAGTGATCTACAAGCTGGTCGATCTGCTACTGTATGTTAACTTCTTTTTAAAATTTTTGTATGAATTTTATTTTTACCAAATTGTATATGTGTGTGTGTGTATGAGAGAGAGAGAGAGAGAGAGAGAGAGAGAGAGAGAGAGAGAGAGAGAGAGAGAGAGAGAGAGAGAGAGAGACACACACACACACACACACACCCACACACCCACCCACACACACCCACACACACACACACACACACACACACACACACACACACACACACACACACACACACACACACACACACACACACACACACACACACACACACACACACACATTGTTTTGCAAACACTGCATATACAAGTGGATTATTGCTTGATAGCAGATGCACACAAACTGGGATTGGAGGAAAGAAGTGTTTCTGCCAGTAGGGTGCAGACATCACACATGAAACCCTGCATGCTGATAACATCACCTGAATGGTTGACTGGTCTAGAGTGAACTGTAGATATAAATGCAACTGACAAATGTCACTGTCGACGAGAAACCTTTTATCTCTTTCTTGCAATGCAATGCCAGAATTCCAATTGAGATTTAACAACAACAATGGCGCGCCCCTGGAGAAGTAATAGCTTGTATGTGTTGCTAACAGTGTCGGCTTGGACAAAAATGTACTATATTTCTTCTTTGGAACATCCAGGAAGCTTCTAAAATATACTTTTAAAAGGTAGGAACATCGTTTTCACCCCAAAATTCCCCTTTAAGAGAGTTTCATGTTTTGTTCTTCAATATAATGCACCAATCATGCTTTTTAAAGTAAGCATACGCATTAATCCAGGCAAAGCAATGATATCACACATGAACTAACACCAATTATGTTAAAACAAGTCAATGCCAGCTCACACTCTATTAATGCCGCTGCTGTTGCATTATCTCAGATTGATTTGAAAATGTTGTCCTTTTTGTCAAAATATCACTCAAACCATCAGTAATTGTGGTCTAGCACAGTGGTTCTCAACCTTTTCTCGATCAGGGTCCACTTCAAAATCTCAAAAGCGTGCACAGCCTACCAATCCGACCACTTATGTATTCATCATTCAAATCTTAGTGTCTCGTCAATTAATTGAGGGCCCACTTGCAATACCCTCACGGCCCACCAGTGGGCCCCCTGGCCCACAGGTTGAGAGCCACTGGTCTATTATTGGACTCCCCCAAATTGGCATCGGGCCCACAAACGTGGCATGGGCGGGGCTCTCGCTATCGTGGCAAGAGTCCACGGGGTCGTGGTTGATGCGAGGCACGCGAATGGAGTGCAGGAGCGCTGCTTTGATCTAGCTGGTGGTGCGTCCTGCTGAACCAGATGCTGTGCCGTGCCCCCTGGCACACAACGTTAGCTGCTCAAACACCAAGCAGACTGGAGATGCCTCCACAGACCAGGGCATTGACAACCGTCAGCACTAAATAAACTGCAGCATATGGGGAATGTGCATTTGTGTGTCAGGTGAGAAGGAGCGTGAAAGCATGAATGCGCCTGTTGATGCACATGAGTGTACTGTGTGCGTGTGTGCGTGCATGTGTGCATACAGTACATGTGTCTTCATGTTCAGGTAATTAACGGATGCCTGTTCGTTTCCCTGCAGAAAATGCATCACCTGACAGGCGGATTAGAAATATTTATTTGAATCACAGAGCGCCGTGCAGTGTGGTTAGCATCAGTTTAAATGTTGAGGTTGGAATTCAAAATTTCTGAATGACAAACGTTGAACAAACGTTGAAAACGGACATGGCTAAAGATCATTTTGTGAGATCCGCCGATCCAACCAACTTGCATCACGCCCTCGGGTCCTCGCCAATAGACAGGCAAAGTTTGAAGTTGGTCGGTCCCATATATGGGCATAGCGGTCGGATCAGCAGATCTGGACAAGCCGATATCCATATGCCTGTATATGGGCATATCGGTCGGATCGGCGGTTCTGGAGAGCCGCCTATCTGACTGACTTGATGGCAGGCACTGCACTCCCTCCCCAGAGTTAGCCTGTTGATAACATTCTACATTAATTCTCACTCACTGCCTCCAATTGACCACGTGAACCCCAGCATCCCTATTCTGGGCATGTCGTAATCACTGGTAATTCTGCAAGAATAGCTGATCTACAAGCTCACAACGCATCGCAATAAGACCTTGTAGATTGCCTATTTTTGGTGAATAGATTTGATAGATTTGGGGAAAAAGGAGGGGGTCAAGTATAGACCCCTGGGGGAGCCCGGTCAACAAAGTATATAAGGTTTAATTGGGTAATTCAGTGGGTATCAGTTCAGCAGGTGGAACAATGTAGCAACAAACAAGCCATCATTCAGCGTCTGTGTGTGCCGAGTGTACATATGTGGCTGTAGCTCAGGAGGTAGAGTGGGTTGGCCAATGTGTTGGCCAATGATCCATGGGTCGGCGGTTCAAATCCCAGCTTCTCCTGTCTACATGTCGAAGTGTCCTTGGGCAAGACACTGAACCCCAAGTTGCTCCCGGTGAGCTGGTTGGTGCCTTGCATGGTTTCCACCGCCACCGGTGTATGAATGTGTGTGTGAATGGGTGAATGTAATGCACATTGTAAAGCGCTTTGGATAAAAAGCGCTATATAAATGCACCATTTACCATTTATGTGCCATTTCAAGTGTTCGGGATTTACTGCTCTTTTCCTGAACATGTCCAGTAAATGCATTTTTTCCACAGGTTTCTTTCCCTGTTTTGCCTTTCAAATTATTATGGAGAATGGAACCTATTTTTGCATAAACCTGCAAATTGCAAGAAACAAATCCATTACCATTGAAAAGCAGAATCCATCTTCATAGTTACATTTAAACTTAAAAGTCATAGAAGGTCATAAAAATAGCTGATCTACAAGCTCAATGTTCTGCCAATCCACTGGAAATCTACTGTCTTGTCAATGGCATGACGTGTGAAATTTTGAAATGGCACATCTGTACGTGGACATGGTGGGACAACTTGGGGCATTTTGGCGACTCAGACTCAAGACTCAAATCTGACATTATTCATGTTCACAGTCTGAACAACACATGAATAAGTAACTAACCCCCAGTACGCCAGGAGGTTAAATGACAGCCTGTGAAAAGGCTGGCCGAATGTTAGAAAGGTTTTTTTATTTTATTTTTTTGGCGAAGGGCTGTCGAGTATAGGTAGAGTACACCTCACAACACCGGTGCAGCCTAATGTGTTATTTCCCGGACTTATGTTGAGAGTGTGGGAGAGTCTTTCAAAACTGTCAAGGCTATCACAATATGGATAATATGTGAGTGAGAGAAAGGGAGAGAGAGAGAGAGAGAGAGAGAAAGAGAGAGAGAGAGAGAGAGAGTAACGGAGATAGATGAATAGAGAGGGCAGACAGGAAGTCACGCTGGCAGACAGAGATGGACAGAGAGAAAGACAGACAAACACCGACAACACCGATGGATAGATGGTTGGACGGACAGACAGACAGACAGACAGACAGACAGACAGACAGACAGACAGACAGACAGACAGACAGACAGACTGACAGACTGAAAAGACAAACAGGCAAACAGTGAGGGTCAGTGGATGTATAGGTGGAGGCAGAGAGAGATTATTCTATTTAAGATGCTCCACTTGGTTTCAAGGGCAACTGATTCGCAAACAACAAAATATATAGGCTGTGTAATGTGTGTGTGCGTGTGTGTGTGTGTGTGTGTAGTGCTGGGCTAGGATTATAGGCACTTAGCTAACAGCGATATACTACTCTCACAGGCACCTTTCGGCATACTGATTAGACCTAAGCGTGTGTGTGTGTGTGTGTGTGTGTGTGTGTGTGTGTGTGTGTGTGTGTGTGTGTGTGTGCGCGCGCACGCGTGTGTGTGCTTGCTTGATAGTGTGTCTCCATGCATCCTCTGTGTGTAATTCTGTCAGCCCTGCAGCGACTGATGAACATGAAACAGATTCCTACACTCAAACATGAACAAATCTGCATTCGCAATTAGCATCCTCTGTTGATTGCCACTGGAAATTAGCATTCTCGCTATGAATGTCTCGGGCTAATTGCTATAGGATATTAGCATATTAGCATATAGGGCTTAATTACCATTGGACATTACCAGCCATGGGCATCTATCTGTATTGCTGGAGTGCCAGGCGTTAGAGCAGCTACAGTATAGACCGTTTTCCTGAGCGCTCCCCTGTAGAGGGTGCCGCCGCCATTGCTGCTGTATAAACATAGACTGTAAAAAAATATGGACGGTGGGAACCCATTAGTTTCTATGCTGTGAAAATAAAGCTTTTTTTGCCCTTGTATGGGTGTCGCAATCATGGTAACAACCATTGAACCGAGGGCTTTCAATGTAAAAAGACCGTAAAAGGTCTTATTTCAGATGTTTCTTTTAGGCAGGGTGTTAAAACGATCGGTGCAAAAAAAAAAGAAAAAATCCTTTGTAGGGCTTCTCCGCCATGCCCGAGGAACCCGAAGATTTAATAAGCTTTAATTTGTTTTTTTTATTGCAGCAGAACTAAAATAGGCCGGAACTAATCCGGGATCGGTTTCAACACGGACAAATTTGGAGACGGACCGATTAACATTGAGGGCGAAACCGGAAGCGCCCTCTATTCCGGCCCGTTAGTGTGGCCCCAATTATAACATAAATTGGACCATATGTTCACAAAACGCATATCATGGTGATTGAAACAAGGCTTTAAACTAGCAACAGGAACCATAAATTATTTATGACAATGTAAGGTAAGAAAATCAAATGTAAACGTTCGGGGGAAATGATTGGAATCCTATGTAGAACATGGTGCTTACTAGCGGCCAATCATAGGAACTTTTAGTTCCGTGTTTGCTTCATTTTAAATCCGGACATCTGGCCCCTGCCCTGGGTGTAAACAGTAGTGCAAAGTAACTAGTAGCCTGCATTATTACTTTTGAGTATTTGTACTTTACTTGAGTATTTCCCATTTTCAATAATTTTACTTCTACTCCACCACTGGCTGTGGTTTACACCGCAGCAATGGCGGGGGCGCCCTCTACAGGCTAGCACTCAGGAAAACGGTCTAAAGACAAAGCTGCACATTCTCTCCCTGCTACGGAGAATGCATATCGCTGTCCAACTACGCAACACCACACCACCTCTCCTGGGCCAGGAGTGTTGCAAATGCCACCCCGTGGAGAAATGAGGCCTGTGTATCAGTGTGTGTGGCAAAGGTATAAATGCTAAATGGTGCATTTTATATACAGTAGCACCATCATCCAAAGGCGTGCAATGCATTATATTCACCCGTCCACATACATATTCCCTCACCGCCGCCGGTTGGAGGAAACCATGCAAGGCACCAACCTTCATCAAGAGCTGTTCAGCGGTTCAGTGTCAGGATACTTTGAAACACATGCGAACACTTCCACCACCGTGCAATGCAAGGCATTCTCACTACACCTGCTGCGTCAAACAGGTGACAGGTTGGGGCCAGGGGTCATCGCCATGCTGGCTTGTGGTGGACATTTTTGTCAAAATACCTTTTTTTGCCCCTGAAACCGAATTAGCGGACAATAATAGAGCTAGCCCTGAATGACCATAACAGGGGTGTAACTCACTCTCATTGTTTTGGGGGTCCTTGAAAATAAATCGTTTTGAGAACCACTAGCACTAATGGACTCCTTATGGGTCATATATAGTGTCGTAGTAAATCAGTGTCATACATATCGTCATTGTCAAAGTTTCAAATGCGTAAGTTTTTTCTTTTTCTTTTTCTTTATTACAACCCTAATTCATCACACAAGAGTGTTGCACAAAAGTAGTGAAAATAGACAAATCTACAAGCACACAACGCCTCGCGATGTGAGGCTTTGTGTGCTTGTAGATCCCTTTTTCCACTACTTTATATTTACTTTTTTTGAATGATAAATACAAAACGAACGGTTTTGGACATTACATAGACAGTACATGGTTTCCACCCGACAACGACGATATTCTGAGGAACATTTGGAGACTTGACATTCAGCAATCGGGTCTAAGATTTGCCACGCACACGGCCAAGTCTCGCCACGGACACATTTGTCCGTGTACTGACATATTGATGACCCCTGGATGGGATTCCCCTGCATCAGATGTCGACGTGACGGGGCTCTCCTGTCGCGTAAAATGTTGAGGACGGCGGATGGTTTACGATTCTAAAACGGCATGCAATTCGAACGCCGCTGACTTGGCACTTATATCACTAATCCCAGCCAGGACCGGCTGGCAGTCATGATGCCATGTCGAGGGGTGGCGCCCACCCCCTTCTCATAAATAAGATCCCAGCGCCCAGGGACGTGCTGGCCATTGGGAAAAGCGGGACAACTCCCGAAAGGCCGGTTCATTCCCGGCCAGTCCAGGCCAGCCATTAGGAAAAAAATATATATAAAATGTCGGCCTTCGTTCCATTTTGGGGGCTGGGCGGCCAACAAAGTAAATCGTCACTGTCAGAAACCTTGTATCTCCAATTTTTTTTTTCCGCAAAGCAAAGCCCTGCTTCATCATACAAGGCCGTTGCACAAAAGCACACAAAAGCACACAAGCACACAACTGTGTGCTTGTAGATCGGCTGTTTTCACTAGTTTAAATCATTTTTAAAATGATAAATATAAAACAAATGGTTTTGGACATACAAGGTTTCCACCCGACAACGACTAAATATAACTCAATTGGCCCACTGGCTCTTTGAGTAGCAGCAGCGCTATAGAGAGAGATCTCTCTCTATAGCTAGCAATGAGGGCCTCTCCAACTCTTTTTCCCGGGCTGAATCAGGGGCCCAGCATGTCCCTGCCAGCGCCGGAATCTCGCTTTGTATCAGAAAGCACCTTCACCTCTCAGTCTGCTATCACCTGGTAACGATTTGGAAAGTGCACACTTAACCTCATGGTTAATTTGTGTTAATTTATTTAACGCAGACCTTGGAAAGAAATAATCTCTTACCAGGCAACGTAAGACTCCAAATTGATCGCTTGCCAATGCAAACAAGCACCGTTGCTTATACTGTTAGAACTGAGGAAATATCTGCAATTAAGATCAACAAAACAGTTCCTTTGGCGGGGTGGCAGTGGCTCAGGAGGTCGAGGGGCCGTCTTGGAATCCGTAGGGTTCCAGGCTCGATTCCCGGCTCCTCCTGATTGCGTGTTAAAGTGTCATTGAGCAAGACACTGAACCCCCAATTGCTCCCAATGAGCAGGTTGGTGCCTTGCATGAATGTTTGCGTGTGAATGGGTGAATGCGAAGTACATTGTAAAGCGCTTTGGAGAAAAGCCCTATACTGTATAAATGCAGTCCATTTACCATCTACCCTACACCCCTTTTAACCCATTAAGCATTATTATTACTAGAAGCTGGGCCGCCCTTCGGGCGGCCCAGCGTCTAGTCGGCGACCTGGCCAACTCGGAACAACGTAAATAGGGAATGAATGCCCCGCCCTTTAACACATTGACCGCCATTTTAACATTCACTGTAGGCTCCCCTGCCATTTTGTTTAAGCATTTTCTTCATATTTAGACATTTTTCCTAAATTCCCTGTTTGCACAAAAATGTCATACAGTGCATGGATTAAAAGAGGACATCCTCTAGTCTCTCCAAAAAATATTTTTTTGTATGTACGATGTAGCAATCTAGAGTTTTGGCCATTTCAAACCCCTTGTTTTTTCAAAATCCAGGTGGAAATTCAAAATAATTGGAGTTATTGACCTTTTTGTGAATGATCTGTTTTCAAGTGGATAACTCACTTGAGATGTGTCTTTATGGCTTCAGGCATTATCAGATAAGTGTACTAATGTAATTATGTAATAGGATTTATTTTTAGAATTTTCTGTTTAGAAAAATGCAGAGAAAAATATTTTTATTGGCTATATCTGACCAAAAAACTCACATACTATATTGCAGTATTTCTGTGAGTATTTCTGTGAGCCCCCACTTGGGGGCGCTTTCTCTCTGTCTCTGTGTGTCTGCTGGTTGTCTTTTGCTCTGTACAGGTGCACACACACAAATAGACATAAAAGGGGGCATGAGTCTTTTTTCTAACATGTCCTAGAATGTGAAAATAGCAGATCTACAAGCTCTACAAGCTCAACACATCGCTCTGAGACTGTGACACATTGAGAGCTTGTCATTCAATTTTATATGAGATACTTCAATGGTTTCCAGTGGAAATAAGCTTAGTCTTTTCATGGATCTCCTTTTAGTAGACCTTGTACCAGTGAACTGTACCGTCATGAAACTGTACCTTTTCCTATGCAAACTTCTAATAAAGTCTTCAATCAATCAATCAAAGTCGAGCTTGTAGATCTGCTATTTTCACATTCTAGGACATGTTGGAAAAATGTCTCCCCCTGCCCCTAAAAAAATCCTCTGCACTGCCCTGCTAAACAGCTCCTCTGCGTCTTTGCTCGTTAGTAACGACACTAGTTGATCTCTTGCTTTTTGGGAGGAGCGTGGTGGGGGAGCGTGGGAGTTTTGGTGGTGGTCCGTGAGAAGTGTTGGCTGGAGACCAGGCAGGGTAATGAGAGGACGGACCCCCTTCCAGGGACCACTTCACTTGTCTCTGACTCAACTGGATCGCGTCGTGAACTTTATGTAATCGGGCAGTTTTATTGATTGATTTTGTAAGAGTTGATTATCGTGTTCCCACTGCTCTGCGGAGCGAAGCGTTGGGCCCGCGGACCCCCTGTTAGAAAGCCGACCAGGGACCCCCCTTTGCAAAGGACCGCCTGGCGCCAATGGCCTGCTTGGCTGCTTGTGGACCATTACAAAACAATATATTATAGCCTGGATATATGGATTATAACCTGTGGATTCTAATCAACCATCATCATTCTCAGGTATGTTTTAGAAGCATTTATATGGCGAATTGGCGATAATTATTTTGTATCTAGAGAGAGAGAGAGAGAGAGAGAGAGAGAGAGACAGATCTCTGAATCAGAGACTCTGATAGCACTGTGCTGATCAGGACAGGGGGACCACTGAAACAGACAGTGGTCCGTGGACCACCAGCCAGCTAAGAGATGTTCACACACACACACACACACACACACACACACACACAGCTGTTCTCACACTTTTTTTTTCTTCTCTTTTTTTTCCGCCAGCCTTGTGTGCGCAAAATGCGTCACTGTGCCAGTTCACTGTGGGTTATGGGGAGATTTATATGCATTTGTATTGCAATTTATACATTATTACAGTCTTTTTTTCAAACACACTTACTTTGATGTGTGATATTTTAGGTTCTCTGTAAGATAAAAGGATAAAAATTTGTCACGAGCTGGGGGAGAGTGTAATTAAACATTACATTATATAAAAGCAAATTCTCTGGACTATCGGGCCTGGCGGGGAACGACATTGGGATTTTCTCGGGACTATCGGGGGAGGCGGGGAATGAGTTAATGCAAACCCCATTATACCTGTTGTCATAGGACCCGTTTTGACCATCTGTTTGCCTGTGTCCATTTATGCCCATATATGGAGATATCTGTTATCTGTCTGTCTGTCAGCGTCCATTTTATGTCCATATATGGAGATCACTGCAGATATAGTTCTGGGTCCATTTTATGCCCATATATGCCCATATATGGAGATATCTGTCTATTTGCGTCCATTTCACGCCCATATATGGAGATCTCTGAATCTGTCTGTCTGTGTCCCTTTATGCCCGTATATGGAGATCTTTGTGATTCTGCGTAAATTTTATGCCCATATATGTCATTTGCGTCCATTTTATGCCCATTTATGGAGATCTCTGTATCCGTCTGTCTGTGTGTCTGTCTGTATCCCTTTATGCCGTATGAGATCTCTGAATCTGTCTGTCTGTGTCCCTTTATCCATTTTATGCCCATATATGGGGGCATTCATTTTATGCCCATATATGGAGAACGCGCGTGCCCGTGGGACGAACGGTTCTCATATGGGGGCATTCATTTTATGCCCATATATGGAGAACGCGCGTGCCCGTGGGACGAACGGTTCTCGAGATACGCGGATTACCTACATACATACACACTCACAGAGATTTTTTGTTGACTCATGTGGCGTACGTCTGCCCATATATGCCCATATATGGAGATATCTGTCTATTTGCGTCCATTTCACGCCCATATATGGAGATCTCTGAATCTGTCTGTCTGTGTCCCTTTATCCATTTTATGCCCATATATGGGGGCATTCATTTTATGCCCATATATGGAGAACGCGCGTGCCCGTGGGACGGAACGCGCGTGCCCGTGGGACGAACGGTTCTCGGAGATCTCTGAATCTGTCTGTCTGTGTCCCTTTATCCATTTTATGCCCATATATGGGGGCATTCATTTTATGCCCATATATGGAGAACGCGCGTGCCCGTGGGACGGAACGCGCGTGCCCGTGGGACGAACGGTTCTCATATGGGGGCATTCATTTTATGCCCATATGGAGAACGCGCGTGCCCGTGGGACGAACGGTTCTCGAGATACGTGGATTACCTACATACATACACACTCACAGAGATTTTTTGTTGACTCATGTGGCGTACGTGATGTCAGAGCCTTTTATGAAGTGATGTCACAATGAGTCAGAGCTTTCGCCGATTTCCTCAGAAACAGCCTGATGTCAACAATCAACCCCGCATAAGGAGATTCCGAACGTTTCGCGCCGGTTTGGGAAAACCGCGCGTCGGGTCGGGTCGAGACCCGGCACTGCACTCCGTGCCGTGGCCATATATGGGGGCATTCATTTTATGCCCATATATGGAGAACGCGCGTGCCCGTGGGACGGAACGCGCGTGCCCGTGGGACGAACGGTTCTCGGAGATCTCTGAATCTGTCTGTCTGTGTCCCTTTATCCATTTTATGCCCATATATGGGGGCATTCATTTTATGCCCATATATGGAGAACGCGCGTGCCCGTGGGACGGAACGCGCGTGCCCGTGGGACGAACGGTTCTCATATGGGGGCATTCATTTTATGCCCATATGGAGAACGCGCGTGCCCGTGGGACGAACGGTTCTCGAGATACGTGGATTACCTACATACATACACACTCACAGAGATTTTTTGTTGACTCATGTGGCGTACGTGATGTCAGAGCCTTTTATGAAGTGATGTCACAATGAGTCAGAGCTTTCGCCAATTTCCTCAGAAACAGCCTGATGTCAACAATCAACCCCGCATAAGGAGATTCCGAACGTTTCGCGCCGGTTAGGGAAAACCGCGCGTCGGGTCGGGTCGAGGCCCGGCACTGCACTCCGTGCCGCGGCGGGGAGCGCGCGTGCCGAATCTGAAGCCGGTGGGACGAACGGTTCTCGAGATACGCGGATTACAAACACACACGCAGAGACTTCTCGCATTTATAGATAGATTACTTTAACCATTATTTTATGCTTTACCTATTAAAAGTTAATAGCAGATATACAAGCTCGCAGCACGGTGCCGCGCTGTGAGCTCGTAGATCTACTATTTTTGAAAAATCGTGAACACACAAATCTTTAAATATATATACTTTTAAAGCAAACAATTTTAAATCTTTGCTTCTGGGGGGTCCCTGCCTGGAACAAAATATTTTGAGATGGGGGCCGGCGGTCAAATACATACATTTCTAGAAAAGCGTTTAGGATTTAGAGAAAGGGACAGTCGAGAATGACAGTTTGGACGATGTTCTAGTGCAGGACCCTCCCCAAGGGGTTGGGGTTGGAAACGCGGTGGCCGCCTTGTTGCAGACATAAACGCTGTTGTCTGTTTCACCCTCTGTTTCACTCCAGCTCCCTCCGTTCCGTTTGGCAGCAGGCAGCTGCCAGGGGCGTAGCACCAAATTCTGGGCCCCGGGTACAAGGATTCACTGCGGGCCCCCCATGAATGTTCTTCATAGGGGGAGGGGGTTAACCCATTTAGACTGGGAACCCATTATTTGGTGTTTAACTATTGAAAAATAGCAGATATACAAGCTCAAAGCGAGCTTGTAGAACTGCTATTTTTGAAAAATCTTGATTTCTTTTTTGGAAAAAACTATTTGTGCTTAAATTGTTTCTTGTGAAGGACCCCCAAAATGATAAGTATTTGGCCACGGACCCCCATCTCAAAATATTTAGTTCCAGGGACCCCCCAGAAGCAACATTTTAGTTACAAATACATATATTCAAAGATTTCCACACATTTTCACGAATTAAAAAAAAATAGCAGATCTACAAGCTTGCATGTATATCTGCTATTTTTCAACAGCTTACTTACTTACTTTATTTGTTTATTTAGACGGGACAATGCATATTAATCCTCCTTCCCCAACTCCACCTCAGGATTAGGCTATCCCCTTGCTGGGGGTCTCGGATCATGTGACCGCGGAGAGCTTCAGTCACGTATAGATGATTATAGCTTAATCATTTATCGTGGACGCGGCACATGATCCGTTAGCCGAATCCATGGCCATCTTAATGTTCCGCATGTAGTCTAGTTTATGCTATATATTCATGCTGCTGCTTAGGCTATAGGATGCTTACCGTATTGCTTGTATATATTGCTCATATGTCTCTGCTGCTTGCTATATTGTATGCTTCCATTCTTGTCAATAAAGTCCATTCAACCTTAATGATCTTGCCCCGTGAAATTAGGCGCAGGAAGAATGACGTAGCTAGTTCGGGGGGTGAGATCTCAAGAGGTTGGCGGCGCGCCCCCAGGTGGGCGGAGTATTATATTCCGCCCCCCCCCACTCAGAGTATATCTAGGGTACAAACCTACAGTGTTTCAGTTGCTAAACTCAGCTAAAGTATAAAATAATTAAGGCCCCCTCCTAGTAACTCAGTCCCACTTTTCCCCCCCTTGTGACGCCCCTGGCAGCTGCTACGCTGCTGCTCAGAGCGTTGCCAGCCAGGTGTATCCCGGCTCTTAGTATGCACTGCTGCCCAACAGGTTTAATGTCATTTCAAAGTGTCTCTTTGTGCCCCGTAATCATTATTATCCCCTCCGATGAGATAACCAAGTAAACAAAGGTTGTTTACAGAGAAGGACGATGTGGAAAAACCACACTGTTGACAAAGTGGCCGATGTTTGTTCATCAGCACGGCTTCGGGACTTTTCACAGAGACAGAGGACACACAAGCATGCATACACACAAAAACATTATTTTGCGCAGCATATCCCCACCCCAACGCACGCACGCACGCACGCACGCACGCACGCACGCACGCACGCACACACAGATGTTCATCAACATTTTGCCTAGAAAAACGTATATACTGTCTATGTCTCTCTCTCTCTCTCTCTCTCTCTCTCTCTAAGGGGAAACAGATGGCCGTACTATGTACAAAGATGCTCATTCCTCAAGACAATCCACATTCAGCATGCACATAAACTACAGTATGTTTTCATTTCATTGCACGGACCACACTATCTTCATTCCGAAGCGCCATCTCTGTGTGACATACTGTGTATGTACATTGTACTACTAGTATTGGTTGGTCTGTTCCTCTTGCTAAAGGAAGACCTCAACATGTCACGCCTTGTTTCTCATAGACAATTACATGGCTGAAGAGCGTGGAAAAGCCAATTGCAAGATCACACCCTGCCACAAACACTTCCTTCTGACTGTGTATGGACACTGCTCAGCCTTCAAAAGTGACAAATGGTCTATGCTGCATACAAAAAACAAACATAAAAGCATAAAAGAGCCTTGCTGCCCTACAGCATTTAACCCTTCTTGTGCCTATCCCGAACAAGTTCGGGATATTTTCAATCCAATACAATATTTTCTTTTGCTATTTTACATACCCTGAGCTGCTTGTAGAGATGTGGGTGGTCCTGGGTCGTCCTACGCTTTCCAACGAGTGATGCTAGATGGTCCGACGATTTATTCCATTGAAAATGGTTTAAAATAAAGTTTATAGCCCCCCCAAAAAAACTCAATCTATACTGTTGGCGGCGCGACGTATTCCGGGGTGCCTATCCCGATCTAGTCCGGGATATTTAATAAAATGAATTAATTAATCAGAGGCCTCAACGAAGCCCCGGTCTAAATTTCCATCCATGGCCGGGGCCGAGACTCGGCCATCCACGGGCCGTAATCGGGCAACGCCGCCGCATCGCGCCGCCGAATCCAATACAAAGTCACATCTTTAGAGAGCATTTTCTCTGAATTGTGTTCCCAGACCAAAGACAAAGTTTTTTTGCGACTGAAATAGCTTTAGATCGGGCTTCTAAAAAATAAAGACGCTAATGGCTAAGTGTTAGCTAACTTCCTCCTCTCGTCATACATAACAGTGGCTGGAGTGAAATCCCAAGGCACTACGGGCAGTGTCGCCGGAAGCTAGAGTGAAGGCCTATAGAGATATTTCTGGCACTCTAGCGGCACCTTGTGGCCCGGGGCACTCATTGGGTTAACAAATGGGACATCAGCTATGATGACACTTGAAACATTAATGTTGCTGCAAACACTGTTGAATTGAGTGGGCATTTGGTTTCATTCATATGCGCAATATAAAGTAATGGTTGAGATGATATTGCAACCATTGCAACTATGAGCAACAATTTACTTGAATGGTTGTGTATGAGGTATAAGGTTGATCATTTGGTCACTGGTTCTCAACCTGTGGGTCGGGACCCCCAGGGGGGTCCCCAAATGATTTTGGCGGGCCCCAGATGATTAACTTAATGTGCAACATTGTTTTCTCACTCAACAGTAAACAAACCAAGATAAAGTTTAAGAGTATCTACAGTATAGAGGGTATCTAGCCTACACATTTCTAAAGTGACAATTTAAGGACTTTTTAATACCTCTAAAATGACAAATTAAACATTAGCCAAATTGTCAAATATTAGAGGCCAAAATTTTGAAAATAGCCGATCTACATGCTCACAATGCCTCGCAACGCGAACTGTGTTATACAAAATGTTAAGCCTCAACTCTTAGTGCTCGTAGGGTGGGGGTCCCCAGTTAAAATATGATTATTTTGGGGGTCGCGGCCTGAAAAGGTTGAGAACCACTGACGTATATAAGCACATTATAAGCACAATCAACACATATTTGATTAGTTAATACAACTGTAAACATTATACTAAGATACTCAATGTTATTATTTATTCGCCACTGCCACTAGTGTAAGTCATAGGAACAACAAGTGTGACCAAGGTAATCAGTGATTCAAGTGTTGAAGCTATATCCTGAAACTATATCCTGTGCTGCCTTTACTGGCCAACACTAAACATTGAACGATAAGCACACAACTCACGTGCATCCGCATGCGTGTGCATCGCCTCTCCTGACCTGCACCACCTCTCCCCCAGCTGAACTCTGACCATTATTACTTTCACATTGATTGTACACAAACAGGTGTGCACGCACGCACTGCAAACACACACCACACACGCACACGCACACACGCACGCACGCACACACACACACACACACACACACACACACACACACACACACACACGCACGCACGCACGCACGCACGCACGCACGCACGCACACGCACACGCACACGCACACGCACGCACGCACGCACGCACGCACACACGCACACACGCACACGCGCACACACACTCGCACACACATGCACGAACACACGCACGCACACCCCTGACCATGATTACATTCAAATTGGTTACAGCAATTGCAGTGCTAAATCAATAGTCTAATTTACCATCAGTCAATAACCAACCAGAGCTATTAAATACTGTTATGACCAAAGCGTTTGGAAGCACATGAGAAAATAATAGGAAGCCAGAGATAGCAGCCGGGAGGAGAGCAAACTAACAACACGTCATTCCTGTGTGATGTATGAGCTCGCGTGTAGGAAGACCTCGTGTGAGGTAGATAAGCCTACATCACGCAAGCGCTCACACACGCACGCACGCACGCACGCACGCACGCACGCACGCACGCACGCACGCACGCACGCACGCACAACACACACACACACACATTCTGAGAGTAGGCTAGTGGCACTAAACCGTGCACCATTGCTCAAGAACAAAGTGTCATGACTAAAATTCAATGGTCGGCATGTGTCCATAAGGGATGTGTTTTTTCTTCTTAAAAGTTACCTCTCTGGGATGCAAGCCCATAAAAATGTTAGCCATACTGGGAGCCCTGCAGGTAATAAAAAAAAGGCCCCCAAAAATAAAATAAACACTTGGGTTCCTGAACAATGTTTTCTTTTTATTACTTGTACTTACTTTGTTCTTACTTATTTTTATTGCTCGTTCAAACTTTTTTTTTTTTTCTTTTTTTTTTTTTTTTACTGCACTGGCTAAATTAAAACTATTGGCTCAGCCGGCTACACGATTCAAGGACGTAGGGACGTTGGAAGCTCGCCAGGTTCAGAGGGACTCACTTTTTCACCTTCACCCTGGGAACCCTTTCAACAAATGGCTGACAGATCAGTTATAGTACCTGATTTTAACAGAAATGATCTTTGTTTGTTTCTTTGTCATTCTTTTTTACTTTCCCCAGGTGGCTGTTTTTAATACACAACCCTCCATCACAGTGGTTTTCAACCTTTTTCATATCAAGGTATTTATTGGGAATTTGAGCCACGAACCACTATTTGATGAGATTTAGCCTCTCAGCCCCAAAACGTAGAATATTTTGTTATCGTTGAGTAAGGTTTTGTCCACAATTCCATGCTGTGTTTATATTGTACCATAGGAAAGATATCAGGCAAACGTTGATCAAAATAACAAGTCTTCTACATTCTCTAATTGAGTAGAATTTAAAATGAAACCAAATGGATCCTTATTGGTCATTTACCTGATGGTTTGTGGTTCAATTACCAGAGAATATCTCGAGATAACACAACGTCCACACAATTAACAATGGAGTGAAGTAATATAAAGGTTTTAGGTTATTCACTAGATTCCATTGTGTTAATTTTGACAGCCAAAGGTAGTCAACGAACATTTTTCATAATAGTTTCAGTCAGTTGAAATGAACATACCCAGCGATCAGTGACGACTCGATTGGGGCCAGATCTAGTCAAATCATGACTAGTCGGATCTGGTCTAGAATATCACCTGATTTCAACCAACATACAGAAAATCCTGCCCACAAAAACGGACATCCTGGATTAATCAGAGAGGGTCCGATCGAGGCCTGATATAAATCATAACTAGTCAGATATGTCAGAGAATATAACCTTATATGCTCATATTTCAACTAACATTACAAACAACTAGAAATACTGTTCCGAACTTCTTACGAAACAGTTGTGAAAACAGCAGATCTACAAGCACGCAACACCTCGCGGTGCGAGGCGTTGTGTGCTTGTGGATCGTCTGTTTTCACTAGGTTAGTTCATTTTAATATGATAAATGCAAAACTAACGGTTTTGGACATAAAAGGTTTTCACCCGACAATGACGATATGTGTTCTCACTTTCAGCGAGTCCACAATAACAATAATCGAGTCCAATAAACTTCCATATGACGTCCTGGTAATGACGTCAAGATCATCCCCATTTGGGCCGTGAACTGGCCTAGTATTGAACATCACTGGAGTCACCGGAGGATGCTATCATAACGTCATCATGATGTCATTTGGCTTGCAAGGTAGCTAGATTCAAAGGTTCAACTTTATCCAGTCCTGAACCTTCTCAACAATGAATGGAACCAACCAGGTCCACAACAAGCACAGAGCAGGACATTAAACGGCGGGTTGGGTAGAACTCACCAGATGGTCGGCGGTTCGGATCCCTCCACCTCCAGGTAGTCGTACTTCTCCTCCGTCTGGAAGTCTGTAAAGACGACAGAGATGGTGTCTCCGGGTTCAGCCAATAGGATCCATGTACAGTCGGCCTGGTTACCATAGTTGCCGGGGTAACCGGGACTGGTCACCACCCCACTGCCGCCCCTCACAGTGCCCCCACATGTGTCCTCAGCTGTCAATCAAATCAGAATGACAAATAGAAAACCTGGGTTAGGGAGAGGAGGAGGGACCGAGGGGCGGGACCTTTTTTTTTAATATTTAATTGGTTTTTGGATGTGTTCTTTTTTAAGTTCTGACTTAATCAGCCTGATCATTTAACAAATGCTTCAATCAACTTATCCAATTACCAATTAAGAATAAAATCTTAATTGCCTCACCGTTATTTCTCAACCAATCAAATAGCTAGGAAGTCAGCCAGCCCAACTCCCCACCTCTGTCTGAGGTGACTCTTGGTTGTCAAATATTTAGGTGTTTTGGTGTTTTCATTTTGAACAAAATACAAATTTGTAGGCTTTAATTTGGGGGCTTTATAAGTATAATTTCAAATAATTGTAGTTGAGCCATGATAGCTTACGATCAAACGTTATATGTCCTGGACAACTGGATTGCTTCCTGGCAAACCGGCCGAGAGGATCAGGATCAATTGCTCCCTATTAGCCAATCAGAATCATGGGTGGGGTTAAGGGGTCAGGCTGTATTTCCTGTCAGAGCCAGAGCTGCTCTCCTCTCCACCAATCACCAAAGTTCCGCTCTCCTTTCCTCCAATCACAGAGCTCCGGTCTCCATCTCCTCCAATCCCCTTCCAAGGAACTTTAGATTATGCTGCATCCCAATTGTCAGGTTTCATTGTCAATATAAACCAATTAATATTTTAGTAATTTGGACCAGAAGTGACCATTATCGATCACTTGTTTACTCACATCTGATTGATAATGATACTGATAGTGGATCATTGAGAGTGAATGTTGATTGCTCTATAACAGATAAAGACACATGGATTGCGCTGTGCACACGGCATAAATTATACACATATAATTTATATAGACACACCCACAGAGAAAAACACATCACATTGAACCTTATTCTGTCAACCCGGAGGACTGGCTTTAATCTGTAGGCAGGACTGTGTTCAAATCAGTTTTTTCTCACCATTTCATATTTTTTTTTAATCAGCTTTCAGCTCACTTTTGAATTTAACATTCTTAAAGACTTTCCACCCAGGATTCCCATGTTGGGCATGTCGTTATAGGCGAACATTTCCTGGAATGTTTTCCAAAAAATAGCGACAATAGCCAATCTGTAGGCTCACAAGGTTGGCTATTTCCGCCATGTGACACCACCAAGTATAAAATAGGGCTTTAAAAGATTTGTAGAAAGGTAACTAACCCATTAATATATAACCGGCATTGAAGGCCTTGTGGTAACATTTGAAATGAAGGATTTCATTAAAAGTGAAGTGAGCCCAAGCCGTGATATCCCATGGGCCCCCGGTGACAAAAAAAAGATACAATGTTAAAAAATCCTTTTTTTCTGTGAGTGTACAACGGTCCAACGGTAACCATGGTATAAATTATAGCTGTATAATTTATAGTCACACATTAAAAGGGGCATACTGTGCTCTTAAAAAGGACCATCTTCTGCGCATCATTAGCAAATCTAATTTGGGACAACACACGCTTTTGTTGAATCACGTTTCGTTGGTGCAAACATAAGGCGTGTAAAAGACTTTTTAGCACGTCTTGAAAAGCAGCATCGGATTGTACGTAAGTTGTCCCAAACCACATTCGCGGTTGAGCGGAAAATGACAAGCGTCCATTTTAAGAGACTGGACAAACGCCGCCAGGTGTACATGCACGACCCCGCTGCGTTATGCGGCGGAGACGCATGTACAGATGACAGAGAGAGAGAGAGAGAGGGAGAGAGGGGAGGGACCAAGCCAGACTCCGCCCACAGGTGGGAATAACTGTGGTCCTGGAGTCACACATGAACAGAAATGAATAGAAACCAACTGAGACAAACTGGGGTGGGGGGTGGGGGGGTATTAGACATTGAGAAGAGCAGACTGGAACAAGTAGAGACAGTTAGAAAACTGGACAGAACACAAACTACTATAGTACTTCTGTAACAGCATGAAAGGCACGTGTGTGTGCACAGGCACGCGCACACGCACGCAAACACACCCACGCACCAACACACACACACACACACACATGCACGCACGCACGCACGCACGCACACACACACATGCGCACAGGGAGAAGAACAAAAGAACATTTCAAATAACTGATAGCAGGTACATAGAAAAGGACAACTTAGTTTTTTTTACAACAAGGGTTCATATTTTAGAATAAAGATTAGATAAAAGAAAAGGTGAGCGTTAAAATGTTTTCATTTACTGCTTTCTATTGTTTTACCGATTTCAGTATTTTGATTTCAGTGGGTGGGGGCATGCGTACAAGTGGCTAAATACGTATTTTTATTGACACAATAAGCAAGGCAATTTCTTTTTTACTATTTACACCAGATCCCATAAGTCACACCTGCCCATGAACTGTAAAAAGACATATTTAGCCGTTTGCCCCCAACCTGGGGGCATGCATGCAAATCAAAATTGTTAAAATCACTAAAACAATAGAAAGAAGTAAATGAAAACATTTGAACACTCATCTTTTCTTTTCTCTAATCTCTAATCTAAAATATGAACCCTTGTTGTAAAAAACAAAAACAAAGTTGGCCTTTAACAGAAATTTACATAAAGGAACAGGAATGAGACAAATAACATAGTGGAATGAAACAGAAACAGACATGAACAGATAGAGTTATAAATAAATAAAATGTTGACTCATAGACAGGTCATTTAAAAACTATCAATCATTTCAGGCAACACTAGAGCTAATGTTGCCTGAGATGACATTCACTTTTTAAGAAGCTAGCTCTACTTTCTTAAAACATAATAAGAAAAGAAAGCCAATCAAGTTGTTTCAACATTATAAGCACATGCTGTTCTATGTGTGTGTGTGTGTGTGTGTGTGTGTGTGTGTGTGTGTGTGTGTGTGTGTGCGTGCGTGCGTGCGTGCGTGCGTGCGTGCGTGCGTGCCTGCATGTACAGTATGTGAGCAACAGCGTGCACACGTGTGTGTGTGTGTGTGTGTGTGTGTGTGTGTGTGTGTGTGTGTGTGTGTGTGTGAGAAAGAGACAATAAATATCCTGCTGTCCTGAATCAAACTCACTACATACTGTAGCCTTTTTAAAAAGCAATCAACATTCAATCATTGTAAATAACTACAGCTCAACAGCACGACCATTCAGCTTTTTGGACGGACAGACAGAGAGACAGACAGACAGACAGACAGACAGACAGACAGACAGGGACATGCCATTCCGTTTAGCCAGACACACAGACAATTCGGGTACCGTCATTCATTTACAAGCAAACCACTTTAACTGTGCCCTTAGTTGACCGGAATTCAAAGGACTGTATGCTTATAGGCACCCTGCTGTTTTCACTTTGAATAACTTTACCTAGAAATAGCCAATCTATAAGCAGAACATTTCAACTCGGCTTCCCTGTCTTGCACACACACCACCATACATCATGTACTAAAAAGAAAAAACACCATTTCAATGTCACCAAGGTCACATACAGTAGAGAACAAAGTCTCTTCTCAACTGCAGTATGTCTATTCCACTTGTACAGCCAAGGGTAGAATCCCACACCTCATCTGAGTACAAAGTGACCTCGCCTCTCTGCTTAGATATCGTCACTGTCGGGCAGAAACCTTGTATCTCCAAGTTTCAAGTTTGTACGTTTTTTCACCAAGTAAAGCCCTGCTGTCGCACAAAAGTAGTGAAAACAGCCGATCTACAAGCACACAACGCCTCGCGGTGCGAGGCGTTGTGTGCTTGTAGATCTGCTATTTTCACTAGTTTAGTTCATTTTTAAAATGATAAATACAAAACAAACGGTCTTGGACATACAAGGTTTCCACCTGACAACGACGATATGATGTTACGTAAGGCTCTGCAGCAAATTCCTCCTTTATCTGCATAGGTTATAAACTTTGGCTTTGGACAGACCTCGGACGGCCACTTCTTTATAGCATCATCAATCACCATCGCTTTAACTATTCTGACATTGCATCTTATGACTGTTCATAAATATATAGTGCAGGTTAGCCTGCCTTATTTTCCTGTAATGACGCTCCTTTTCTGTCATCGTATTCATCATGCAGTTCCAAAACTGCAGGCCATCTTGACTTTTAAACTGACTCCTACGCCAGTGTTTCTCAAATGGGGGTACGTGTACCCCTAGGGGTACGCAGTGGTACGTGAGGAAAACTAGAAAGTACTTTATTATTATGGTTAATGATAAAACATTGACAGAGTTTGTGTGAACCTGCTCATCTGTACATTTCTATACCAAATTACATCAATAACTTGACTAGTAGTAACAGTTATTGAATAGAAATCAATGTTGGATTGGATTTCCCTGCAACATACTAGCGTCATGTCCAGGCGGTGTACTTGTACATCAAGCTGCCTCGATCACGCTACAGAAACAGAAGATAGGCTCCTGGCCTATGAGCCTCATGGCTCGGCAAGGCTTACTTACTTACTTACCCAAACCAAATCTATAAAGCAACCTTTGGGAAAAGTTTTATGCAAAATACCTGACTGTAATGCTCTAGTATGATTATCAACCATAGAGTTATCTGTACTTATTGGAGACAAATCATTTTGACTCATGGACATGAAATACGTTGATTTCATTTGATTTGCATATGACAACACACTGAATCCTTTCGTTTGTTTGATATAAAGAAAAATAAATCCACACGTACAAAGCCATCCAGATACCTTTTGTTTGCCTTTTGTTATTAACCAATTTTCCGGAGCCTTGGAGTCCACAGCTATGGTGATAATAATCCAAGTAAACTAGCTCAATGCGGACCGAAAAGTAAAAGTAATTGTAACAGAAATTGTTGTTTGCTTCACAGATCATTTCTATGAACACCATAGTGAAAGTCCTAAGAAATCCTAGTTGAGGAAATAACCATATTATGGTTAATAGGCATCAATCCAAAATAATTGTCAATTATTGTCAAAAAGCCAAATAAAACAATGGTCACAGATTTCCTTTTCATTCTAGTAATGGAAATGAGCTTAATTGGCATCAATCCAAGATTTCTCACCAATTATTGTTGAAAATCCCATATAAAATAATTGTGAATCCAATTTTCATTCGTCTGAGATTTCAATTGACTTCCAAATACATTTTGAGGTGAGGAATTCAGATAAAATACCCTGACTGAAGTGCAAGGGAGTCCTTTTTTTGGCATGTGCATCTCTATGGCTCTTTGACAATAATTGGTGGACATTTTGGATCGATGCCAATTTAACATATTTCCCAACTAGGATTTCTTTGGGCTTTTAATATGTTGTTGTAGACCAGGGGTCAAGAACCTTTTTGAAATGAAGTGCCATGTTTTTATTTTCTAGCTAGTCAGTGTGCCATGTCAACATTAATTTTAATGACACCCCATCAACATTCTGACATTTTTATTGTCAGGACATTGTTATAAAACTCACTAGACTCAGAGCAATAACCCATCTATCTCCCTCACCAGTCAAAGTTCAGAATTTTAATGAATTTAGAATTATTTGCAGAATATAATTTGATGCAAATTAGGTGACTAAATTGAATTGACCATGTTGATTTTTCTCTCACACTTCTGCCAGTGTGCCAGTGATCACCCTCCCCTGTGCCAATGTTGACACCCGTGCCTAAGGTTGCCTACCCCTGTTCTAGACCTTTTTAATAGAAGCCCGCATCATATCAAGTTGAGAAACTCAAACTTTGTTTAACAGCCGCTTGCAGTTTGAACAAACTCCAGACAGTTTAAAGCATGAAGAAATGAAACAATTTGGCAAAGCACATCTTCATAGCTTTGTTTCATATTGGACGGTGAACAAGGACATAGATGAGAATGTTTCATGTTAAATGGATGGACTCTTTGGATGCAACAATATTGCTGGACTAAGGAGCACTTTGAAGATGCTATTGAAATTATTGTATATGCACAAGACGATCGTCATTGTTTGAATAAAATGTGACAATGTGGGACGAATTGAGCATACTCCACGGGTTCAGTGGTGCAGAGGAAAGAAGACTTTGCTCAAGCTGACAAGGATCAATCAGTTGCTATGCCAGACAAGGGTTTCTGTTACATCATGTAGTAGTAGTAAAAGTAGTCTATCAAAAGTCTATCTCTTCCTCGATCTAAAAGCACGTCTAAAAGCAGGGCTGCAAGCCAAAGAGGAGGTTGAATTAAAAGAAAATGTTAAAATAAACAGACACTGCAGCCTCCATCGCTAAGCTAAATGTTCTTGATCAATTTGAAGCATAATTATCGATGCTGTCGGGAAGAAACCTCCTATCTCTGTAGTCTTTTTTTTTCTTCTGGTAAATTAACGCCATACTTGATCACACTACAGCGTCACACAAAAGCATCAAAAGTAGCAGATCCACAAGCTTGTAACGCAGCGCAAAGCGACACATTCTGTGCATGTAGATCTGCAACTTTGCTGTTTTTGAATTTGAATCCTGAAAAGTATGTTTGGGAAATATGAGGTTTCCACCAGACAGAGACAATTATGATGAGAATGATTAAATGATCAAAGAACATTCAGAATCAATGAACCTTTGAACATCACCAATCTACTGTAATTCCCCAGAGCAGGAACTGTACCAAAACCCCCACTGCAAAAGGTTGCTTGCTATTCAACAGCAAATTGCATCTCAAACACCAGCAAAGGTCAATTGTGGTCAACTTTCAATGTCAATTCACAAATGAAAGCTGAAAAGTTACAAACATCTCTAATGAATGAACAATTCAAAAGGAAATTAAAACTGTCCATCAAAACGTGACATCTGGTGTAATGCAAATACAGAAGGACGAAGCCAAGATCCTTTTCACACAGCAAAGACGTGTGCCACTCCCCGTGAGGGAAATCCCTGAGTTTAATAGGTATCCATTGAACTTCAGCCCTTTCATGCCAGCGTTTGAACATGGAATCGAGCACAAGACAAGCAACCAAAGGCCCCCTGTGTACTGAGGTTCATTGCCTTATCTCTTTGTAACCCCAACATTCACATTTACATCCATTAGCAGTTGAATTGATGTCTTCTTGGTAAAGCAAATTTATTCGGAGAACTGCAGGCAAAAATATATATACAGTACTGTGTTCTTTTCTTACATTATGTTTTGGTATTTATTACATTTTATGTCTGCAAGCAAAAAATAAATAACTGTGAAATAAGAGCATTGTCTATACCGTTGGCGCGGGTGGTGCAAGATTGGACGATTAAGTGGGGGAAAACAATGAAGAAAATCAAGTTTACTTTTACTCTATGATGGTCTGCCACCATAGCTGTGTATTGTACACAATATCCTTCATCCTACCTTTACTTCTCTGGTTTAGGTACACTGTGAAGTTGTGTAATGTCACTGACATTACAGTGCTTACTTCCTCTTGCAAAAAGCAACTGAGGGGCAGCGAAAACCCATCACTTACATTTCAAATCGCAAACTTTGATTGATTGGTGACTGACATGAGGAATTAACAGTCATATTTTGCAGAATACAGAGAAATATGAATGACAGAAATCAGTTCATCATGTGGTATCTTACTGACATTGGAGCTGGGACGGTCGCACTGACATAATGCATTAAGCTATACATTTTTTTATTTCAACTTTACGTTTGTCCTAGTGATGATAAACAACATGCCACTCTATACCGTTTGATGTGTTCAGTGTCCAAAGATTTGTATTAAATATTTTACTCTGGTTTTGATTATGTATTTAGAATCCTAATCCCTCCCGCTCATTGCCCTCTTTACTTACACACAACCCCAAAACCTTGTCATCACATACTGATGAAAATAGTTGAGTCTGCATGTACACGATATGCATCATTTTCCATTAATGATGAACTGGATTTAACTAGTTAAAGCTTTTATTAGGCCTACGTGTATAATATATGTACGGAACATACACGATGGAGGACATGTTACCAACCACAGGAGATCTCAAACACATTGACATATGAACACATAAACAAACGCAAACGCAAACCCTGCAGCCTAGTGGCATGGCAGAGACAGACAAGTAGAATAGGTGTATTTCTATCTAGGTTGCATTAAGAAGGAGTCACCTCACTGCTGTTCTGCTCTTAACTGGTGAAAACTACCTGTGAAAACAGACAAGCCTGCATGCGTTTGTTTGCTATAGCTGAACATTGATCACTCAACAACCCCTCGATCAATACATTATTTTGTATTCACCCATCGATGAATCCATCCATCCACTCAATCGTTCCTCCATTTATAGATGGAGGGACGGATCAGCGAGCCGCTCTCTAGGAGTCCATTTAAAAAAAAGATCAACTAAACAAACAGAAGCTGAAGGTGTTGACAGATCTCTCCGCCCCCGGTCCATTCTCTGACTTCACATTTAATCTGGGGCAGCGGGAGAGCATGGCACGCTGACCACGCATCTGTGTGTGGACATTACGCACAGACATTAGACCACAGGTCTTCAACAGGGGGTCCGGGACCCTAGGGGGTCCTCAGAGTTACTACAGGGGTCCTCCAAATCTTTGAGTGATATACAGTTTTTTTTTCCTTTTTTATATTAACAACTTGAACCATAGGCTAGTGTCCATATTCTAAGGAACTTTAGCCAAAAATAGCAGATCGACAAGCTCTCAACGCCTCGCGCTGCGAGGCGTTGTGAGCTTGTAGATCTGCTATTTTTGGCAAAGAGCTTTGGTGTAGAAGGAAAAAGAGAAGACTAAGTACAGAGTGAAAGTTTATTAGGTAATGACGGCTCAAGTGGTTAAATATCTGAACACAGAAATTGACATGAATCCAAAAAACACTGATGATTGTGCTGTCAAACGATGAAACTATATGGAATCTATGGACAGGTTGTGGGGTCCCTGCTTCATCCCTCTCTCAACTAAGGGGTCCTTGGCCTGAAAACGTTGAAGACCCCTGCATTAGACCCATGGGAGGTCAAGCAGGTGTGTGTATGTCGTACCTACTGTAAGGGCAGGCTTTTGCGTATGTTTGTGTTTATGTGTGAATGTTGTGTGGGCATGATGAGTATGCTGTTGGGCATGAGTATGCACTTTGCAGTGTGTTTATTTATAAAACGCGTGTGAGACAGAGAGACAGAGAGAGGGAGGGAGAGAGAGCAATGGAGAAGGTGTGTTAGCCAGGTTGCCTTCAGCTCTTGTCAGATCAGTCAACTAGTAGTGCTTTTATTGCCTTATCTCTCTCCTTCTGCCTCTCCTCCCCTCTCTTAGGCTACGGGATAATAATAGGTTGTTGTTATTATTATCATCATCTCCATGTCGGAGCCTTGCAGAATCCTCTGAATGGGGGTGAGGCAGGAGTTCCTCCAGATGGGCGAAAGTGATAAATAGCAGCGATTCTTTTTTTTTTAGTTTTGGGGGATTTCATGCCTTTATTGATAGGACAGTTAGACTGACAGGAAATGGGAGGAGAGATGGGGAGTGACATGCGGCAAAGGTCGACCGGATTGGGAATCGAGCCGGCGGCGCCGCCAGGTATCCATGCCTATGTGGCAATGTCTAAATGGTATGCACCCGGACAAGTAGGCCAGCGGGCGCCCCAGCAGTGATTCTTATATTTTATGATTCTCGTATCAAATACGTCGCTAACTAGCTAGCTCTCCAATATTAAGTAGCCTAATGCACACGTCATTGCCAAGTACTATGTACAATTTTGATATAGATTCTGATTGATTTGACAACAATACTTATCGCATTGCTTGGTGCATGCACTACCTCACGGCTTGTATTGGGGGGCACAGCCCACTTCTTTAAACATATGTATATGTAACAACTTGGCTATTTGTTTAAAACCATATATAAACATGTAATAGCTTCCACTAATAGTTCATAGCTATTAAAGTAAGGTAAGGTAAGTGATATTTATTTGTTAAAACGGTCACAAAAAAAGGTTTTGGGTAATCATTGCTATAGAGTGTTTGTTAAGTAACTGGGGTCTCCCCAATCGCTCCAGCTCTTTACTTAACAGAAAGTATTATTTGCACGTGGGTTGCCAATTCCAGCCAATCAGGAGATAGTATCCAGTTAAAATATTAACAGCTTATTACATTACTACTGTGTCATCATCACTTGTTTGTTCTGTATGACTTGATTGGACAAAACTGAGTATCCCGACCTGAAAATGCCTTTCCTCAGTAAAGTGCTTGTAGAGACAGGTATAAGCCAAAGCCTAACGCTTTAGCCTAGCTTTAACACACAAGCAAAACACGACTTCTTCCGCCCACTCAGAGGACCCGGCACATTCATACGATGCTGCAAGAAGGCCACAGCTGGATTACTTTGCCATGTCTTCACGTAATTCCTCCCCTCTGGATACCTCTACTAACACCTCTCACCCTTCCTCCCTTGTTCCTGCTCAACCCCCCTCCTCCCTCTCTCGCTGCGTCCCTCCCTCTGGCCAGCGGTTGCTTTGATCACTCTCTCGTAGCCTCCTTATCCTCCCTCCCTCCCTCGCTCCCATCCGTTCATCCCCTCTCGCCCGCTGTGCTGTCATCAATATCGCAGGCTGCCAAGGATTCCTCTTTTATCCGTCTGTCTGTCTCTCTCTCTGGTTTTATGTGCAGTTCTTTTTCCAGATTCATCTCCCCCATCTTCTCCCGCTCCGCTCATCTTCTGTATTATCCCCTCTCTCTCTCGCCCCCCCCCCCCCCCCCCCCCCCTCGCTCTCCCTCCCGTGGTCCCATAACTCCATCTTTTCACCTGCATCCATTTCATATAGGCAGATTACAAGCTTTCACCCTCTCTCATGTCAGCTGCAAACGCGCACGCCACAGCCGTCCGTGCAGGCACACACACACGCGCACGCGCATAGGGCAAGGAGAGTGAGGCGTGCAAAAGAAGAGAGAGAGAGAGAGAGAGAGAGAGAGAGAGAGAGAGAGAGAGAGAGAGAGAGAGAGAGAGAGAGAGAGAGAGAGAGAGAGAGACTTCAATCACGGAAGGCCCGGTGTGCTGTCAACCTCTTAAGGATTATGGTCCATCTACATCATTCTCTCCTCTCTGGTCCCTCTCTTAAGTCTCCACTCATCCATCCATCAAGCTCTTGTTCCCCCTATAAACCTGTATACATATACGGCTCTTTGAGCATCCCCTCTCTCTCTGTCTCTCTGTCTCTCTGTCTCTCTGTCTCTCTCTCTCTCTCTCTCTCTGTGCCATGAATGAGTGAACGGGTATAAGAGCACATAAGAGCAGAGGTACGGTATAGCTGCACAGAGCACACGGGGAGGAAGAGTGACAACGGGTGCAAATATTAACAAATACTGTCAACAGGGACTTGCACCGCAGTCTCTGTATAGCTGTCAGAAAGGCACACGCGGAGTCAACACTGGATGCATAGCGTGCATGTGTGTGTGTGTGTGTGTGTGTGTGTGTGTGTGTGTGTGTGTGTATGTGTGTGTGTGTGTGTGTGTGTGTGTGTGTGTGTGTGTGTGTGTGTGTGTGTACACAATTCAAAACTTCGCACTACATCCATGACACTTCCACATCGTACCAGGACTTCAGTACCCTTTGGCTGCTATGTATTATGACATCATTACCCATTAACTGCTATGTACTGTAGCCTACTATAACGTCAGCACCTATTGGCTGCTATGTACTATGTGCCATGTCAGTGATCTCCGTTCAGTCAGCGAAGAATGACACACCAATTTGGGAGAGTTCGGGATCTCCATTATCGTCGTTGTCGGGTGGAAACCTTGTATGTCCCAAACTGTTCGTTTTGTATTTATCATTTTAAAAATGATTTAAACTGGTGAAAACAGCTGATCTACAAGCACAAAACGCCTCGCACCGCGAGGCGTTTTGTGCTTGTAGATCTGCTGTTTTCACTACTTTTGTGCGACGGCTTTGTATGGTGTAGCAGGGCTTTGCTTTGCGAAAAAAAAAAATACAAATTTGAAACTTGGAGATACAAGGTTTCTGCCCGACAGTGACGATATAATGGGCGAAAGAGTGGACTTCACGTGTTTCAACCATTCAGCGAGGCCGATTGAGAGAGAGACACAGACACATTTTTTTGGCATAATTTAACGTCTTTGTATATATCGGAGACATCATCATTTGAGACGTGCCACAGCGTTCTGCCAACCCTCATGACGTTCACGTCTCAATTTCAGCCCACGTCTCCTTGTTTGTCACAGACTGAGGGCGGATAACAAGGAAGATGTCGTGATTTCACCCGAGGCGTCGAGAAGCGTCGCAAAGGGACCCGCCGAACATACGCCTCTATCGAGCGCCGCAAGTTTTTTTTTTTTTTACGGCTCACTAGGTGAGACATGCAACGTCTAAAAATGCACCGCGCATTCGTTCGGTGTTTTCATGGGAGCCAATTTGTCCAGAAAGTGTGCATTCACCTCTGTTGTGTTGTGCGGTGCTGTGTTGCTATTGAAATTCAGACAGTAGAACTCCGAATTAGGCTTCAATGACTGCTCTCCTCTCCTAACCAGCACTGCACTTAGCGCACGCACACGCACGCACACACACACACACACGCGCGCGCGCACACAAGCACACGTGCGCGCTTGTGCATCCACATTCATGCACACGCTCGCCTCTGTAGTGTTTTATTTTTTTAAAGCAGGCTGACCTTCAGCTCCGCCCACCATCTGTCCCACAAATCAAAGAACAGATGCTTCCCGTCAGTCAACTAACAACCCCACATTTAGACCAATTAGAGAAGCAGAGACATTTAATGGAGGATCCACAGATGAGAGAGACAACATGAGGAGGAGAGACGACACGCATGACACAAAAGCAGTGGTGGAAAACGTTCTCACGTTTGTTACTTGAGTAAGAGTATCAATACTGCAACGTGGAAATACTCTGTTACAAGTAAAAGTCCGAAATTGAACATGTACTTGACTAAAAGTATGAAATCAAAATGTACTTAAAGTAACAAAAGTAAAAGTACAAAATGTTTGAAAATAGCAGATCTACAAGGTATAAAATAGGGCTAAAGTGGTTAATATGTGTTTTATAATATTATAATTTATATCTGCAAAGTAACTAGTAACTAAAGTTCAAATAAATGTAGTGGAGTAAAAGTACACTATTTGGATCTGCGATATAGTGGAGTAGAAGTAAAAGTATTGAAAATTGGACATTACTTTACACCACTGCACATATGAGTGAGTGTAACAGACCGACCAACAGACAGACATGCAGGCATGAAGGCAGGCAGGCAGGCAGGCAGGCAGACAGGTATGCATGCAGACAGACAGGCATGCAGGTGGACAACCATGGAGCCAGATGGAGGAGAGTGTGCTGGTGTGACACAGGGTGTGAACCTCATTAATGTGAACTTTGGATGACAGAGAAGCAGAGAAAACTAGAGAATTACACTATTGCCTTCTGTATGTGTGCACAACATGCATGCCTGAGTGTCTGTGCGTGTGCGCGTGTGTGTATACTGCATATGCAAATAGACTTGACTTCTTTACACGTGTTCTACAGTGAATTCATCACTCTCCCACGCACGCACCCACGCGTACACACACACACACACACACACACACACACACACACACATACAAACTGCCATCAAATCATATGGACACGTAATCTTCTTGCAGGAGGAAATAATGACAGAGTGTGGATCACTTGGAAACACTTGTCACTGCTGTCGATGTCTTAAAGGAGTAGTTCACCCCAAAATGACTTTTTTTCTATTGATTAGTCATGCCATGGAGACTAGAGTTCAATAATATTTTTTGGTTTTTGTCGCATTCCTAAGACAAAAATGTGATAACAATACATTTACCCCCATTCATTCCGGATGGTGACCCGTTTCGAAACGGGTCACCATCCGGAATGAATGGGGGTAAATTTACTCGAATCAAATTTTTGTCTTAGGAATGTGACAAAAACCCAAAAATATTATTGAACTCTAGTCTCCATGGCGTGACTAATCAATAGAAAAAAAGTCATTTTGGGGGTGAACTACTCCTTTAAGTGTTGTAACAGCCACTTTGAAAATGTGACACATTTACACACATCATTTACTCTAGTTCAGGCAACAATGACAACAATTTGGTGTCACACACACACACACACACACACACACACACACACACACACACACACACACACACACACACACACACACACACACACACACACACACACACACACACACACACACACACACACACACACACCTGTGTTCATATGTGACAATGTTGATTCTTATCCGATATTCAGTGGGCAGACATCGGCCATGTCACTATGATCACCATGAACAATCCTGATACGCCCATACATAGGCAGGAGGACCACAGCTGTTATGACTCAGACATAACCATAAAAAAAACCAATGCACCCATATATAGGCATATAAGGAGATCCGGTTGTCCAGAGCCACAAATCCGACCGCCATGCCCATATTTATGGTCAAGTGCACGGACCTACAGTACATCGAACTCGGCGCTTGCATCGGCAAGAGCGTGTAATGTGTGCGTGTTGGTGTGACTTCAAATTCAACATTGAGTATCTCAGAGGATTGGAAGGTGTGCGGCGCAGCAGGTAGAAATGGGAAATGAGGGGCTTACGATAGTGAAACACACACACATGAACAGTGGCGTCAGTTCAGCAAAAGCTAGGGTGTGGCAAAGATGGGAGTCCTCATGGAAAAGAGGCATTACATTTTGTATAACACAGTTCTATTGTGAAAATAGCAGATCTACATGCTCACAGTACACAGGTTTTTACTCAGGTTTCTACGGTTTCTTGGGCTGGATATGGCAGCCTGGAATTGTTGTTCAAGTGCACCTAAACTTAGCATGTTAGTAAACGTGCCACATGAATTGCACCTGTGCAGCTGACCTACAGAACCTGGGAATTTACCATTTTGTCAAGATGGGGAGAATAAAAGTGTGGAGAATATAATTATTATACTTGTTAAAGTGACCATTTTGTAAAACTTTGCATTTGTAGTTATTTTACTGTAATTTAACAACATAATAACCATCACAGATACACAAAGAGACATTCATGGATTTATATTTAAAAGTAACTTTTATTTTCCCCCCTGGACCCAGGGTATGGCAGCTGCATACCCCTGCCATACCCCAATTGACGCCCCTGCACATGAAGCAAGCCGGGTATGTTGTTCTACATCCAGCTGACATGTTGTCTTTTCTCTAACATGATCAATATTTGGACATGGAGACGCAGATCAATGTCGGCGTGGAAAAGGGCCAACGAGTGGAGTTCACGGATCCGAGAGCAATATGCTCCATGAACCACTCTCAGCATGCTGCGCTCAGCCGGTCACACATGCATGTCAAAACATTATGTCAAAACGTGTTCCTGCATACAGTACATGTCACTGCCTTTCTTCCTCTATCCATAATCAATGTTTAGACAAGACTATAGTCCCGATTCTATAAGTGTCTTTTGAATCCTTCTAAGATTTTTTGAAAAACCCTATGTTTCTACGTCAGCAATCTGGCCAGCATCGTCAAAGAAAAGGCCCTTTTCACTTAACTGGAGCTCAGTTAGTCTGGTGCAAAAACCTTTTCATTTGAAGGACCCCCAAAATTATATTTATTTGGCCACGGACCCCCATTCAACATATTTAGTTCCAGGGACCACCCAGAAGCAAAATTTGAGTTACAAACGTTTGCTTTGAAAATACATAATAAGATTTGCACAGATTTTCACGACTTTTTCAAAAATAGCAGATATACAAGCTCACAGCGCGGCACCGAATACCGCGCTGCGAGCTTGTAGATCTGCGTATTTTTCACTGGTTAAAGCATTCAATAATTCTAGGCCTAAATGGGTTAAGAGTGCGTCCCGGGTACAACATTATGTATCTAGAATTTCAGGACAATCAGTCACCCTGTTTTGCCATGATGCGTAAACACGCATACAGTAGGCCTTCTGTACATGAATGTGCCAGCCTACATGCAAAACTATACCGTATACATTTCGTTTCATATACAATATTTATCCTGGCACAATAAATTAACAAATTATTCACCATAACATTATGAGTTTTTATCATTCTCTATGTGTCACTTTGTTTTGGACACTGTACTTTTTTGATGCACAAGACTAGTCATTGCTAGTTGCACTAACTAGCATTGAATGTTATGGTCACTTTGATTTGGACACTGTACTTTTTTGATAGTTGTGCTTAAGGTCACTTTACGCATATATATTTATATATTATTCGTTCACTCTCTTGATGTACCTTGCTCTTTACTGTACTCTGTTCTTGTTTCTTTTATTTTTTCTTCTTACTTCTATGTAACTTTGTAAATAACCTTAGCTGCCTCTGGGCAACTGATTTTCCCCCTTGGGATAATAAAGGTATCTATCTATCTATCTATCTATCTATCTATCTAAGAAACAATAAAAAACACCAGTGCACAGGCTATTGACCATATTCACCTGGCGGCCGTTGTTTGAAATTTGCCTTGAAAACTGTACCTACATAGGGTGGCAACTAGGGAGGCAATTCAATGTCTTAATGGCAAGATGGACACTGTGTGAATATGGTCTATGGCTTGCATATACTCAGTTATGTAAACAGACCAGACATGGGTAGACAATCATGAACATGGAAAATCAATTTAACATGCATCCCCAATATCTTGGTGACTCAGTCATATGAGTCATTGTCCCAGCAGGGGCAAACCTGTGTTCAGCGTGTGCGTGCGTGCGCGTGTGTGTGTGTGTGTGTGTGTGCGCGCACGCGCGTGCGTGTGCGTGTGTGTGTGTGTGTGTGTGTGTGTGTGTGTGTGTGTGTGTGTGGATGTATATATATATATAGATGTAACGTTTTGTGTCACTTTTTAACCTGAATAAGTTCTAAAAGCATTGAATTGTGAGCATTACTTTTCTTATATTATGAAAATGCCCACAGCCTCAAATATGTTCACTCCAAAGACAAAATACACGCAATGTGCGTTAGAGTTGCGTGCAAGGATGGCCACTGAAAAAAAGAACAGGTGTTTTTGATGAATCTATCATGGTTAAAATGGAGTTTGAAGTTGGGTTTGTATAGGAAGGGGCCCTGGGTGGGGGGGTGTCTGATGAAATGAATATTACATATCTAAATATTGAATCAAGCAAATTAAAATCTGTCCAGGGAGTTCACAAAAGCCTGAGTAGGACCCTACATACAGTAAGGAGTCTAAGGAGTCTAAGGAGTCTGTGTAAGGTGTGTTATACAGGAAAAACTATTACAAAAAAGAAAAAAAGGAAGAAAACAGTGGCACCAAAATCTCCGATAAGCAGGGGTTCCCCCTAAATTTATCGAATGAGTCAGCAGGTCGGCTCGTGTCGATCTTCCCTGTAACCTCCCGTATTTTGAACCCTGCGGTCCCGTCAAATTGAATTCTACTCACTCTGCTCCAGAACATCGATATTAGAATGAGGGGACCAATCAATGGAGACAGGAAAAGGCAACAAAGTGTGTTTGAAGAGTGATGGAATGAGGCAGTCAGTATCTACATATACCGGTACAACAGGTTGTCTTCCATTCATTTCAGTTCCATATAGTCAATGCAAAATCCTCTGTGTTAAGGATTTTATTATGTTTCTTTTCTATGTCAATCTTTCCATCTTCAGGTACTTTCTTTGAGGAGGCTTCAGCCAATGTCGATATTAAGGTTCACTCCCTCTCGTATTTAAACTATATTCTTTTCATTTTCCTGGGGATATGAGTTCTACCAGTCGTGACAAGAAAAGTCGTGACAATGCAAGTTCAATCAGTTCTCCCCCAACTTCTTGAAATTCTCAGTCCATCATGATGTTAAAAAAGGAAGTTTGAAGAGAGAAGAGGGCGTGCGTATGCTATACATATTGAACACCGTCTTGGATAGAACTAATTCTCCCAGGCAAGAATGAGGACGCACTGTCCAGGAGAAAGCGACGGGCGGGGGGGCACATAGCGCTTGACTGCTTGTAGCCAGTTGTCCTTCACACACCTCCCTTTGGCCCCTGTAGCTAGGGGTGGGCGATATGGAAAACTACAATAGGCCTATCACAATATTTTTCCAAGCTATATCACGATACACATTCTTATCACAATTCTTTTTCATGTTGGTCTTTATGGTTAATTTCCATATTACTTAAAGCTATACTGTGTAAGATGCCCAACTAGTGGTCATTAGCCCTATAGCAAACCGCGGTCGCGTCCGCGTCTTTCGGCCGTTTTTCGTACCTTCAGACCCCCGCGTCTGCCTCCACCTCGCTGAGATCTATCTTTTGAGGGGTCCCTTGTTCCTGTGCGTTCAGTAATTCCAGAGATACGGACTCCTTCACCCTGCCTGGTAGGCGAAATTACCTAGAGAAGGGATGGTACAAACGGGCGACAACAAATATGGCTGCCATAGCGACCCCACTTCAAGATGCGCTGTGATTGGCCGGCAGTTGTATAACCCTCGCTGTGATTGGCCGGTAGTGTGATGACGCAATTTTGGCGCGAGATCCGGTCCCCGGCAAGGATCGCAGTTTACATATATAGAGAAGGCTTTACAGGCTGAAATTCACGGAGTGGGTGTTCTAAAACTTTAGCGATTTAACAGTTAGGACAATTTTAAGATTTGTTTTATAAAAAAAGTTACATGGTACAACTTTAACTCATATGCTGCCATTTAACAATACCTTCGTACTCTTTAACTGCCATTCGTCTCCATAGACTTCCATGTAATTCATAGTGCACGGATCATGCACACCCATGCCTAGATAATGCACCACGTGTGTCCACATTGCTCACAGCTTTCAAACAAAAAAATCCGAATGGAAATCCGTTCAGGCATTCATGAGATAGCAGCCATTATGTTTTACACTGTTGTGAGCTTGGAGGTCTGCTACCTGAGTTGTATGGGGGTTGTATGGGGGTTAAACAAGCAATTTCGCGATCGCTATCATGCCTACTAACGTTTTTGGGGTCCCAAAAATGTTTTTGAAAAAAAGAATTTTTTGAAAAAAAAATTTTTTTTTTCTTCAAAATGGCGGAAATTCTCGGGTTCCTCGGGCGTGGCAGGGAGGGACATCGCGAAATTCTCGGGTTCCTCGGGTTTGGCAGGGTATGCAGTGCAACCACCTATAAGGTAACAAAAACTAAAAAGGAGTAACAGACCATTTAGACCAGTGGTCCTCAAAGTGGGGTCCAGGGACTCTCTGCATGGGTTCCTTTTGGGAGGTCTAAATTGATCCTTACAAGTATGTAACTCTGACAGCATACACATGAAACCAAATGGACCCGTAAGGGTTAAGAGGAGACCTTGACATTGTAAAGTTTGAGAACTACTGATTTTGATTTAGATATCTCTGAACAGGCATATCGTGGAGACATCGTATCATCTCAAGGATATGTATCACCATATCGCCCACCCCTACCTGTAGCCCACTCCCCCAGTCTGTCCTTGGCCCCCACCAGGAACTTTTCAACTCCTTCTGGACGGCCTTGCCCTGCCCCCCCCCCCCCCCCTCATCCAGCGTAACCTTGACAACTCTCGTCACACTTTCAGTAATGCGCTGTGTTTGTGCGTGTGCATGCGTGTCCTGTGCAAACGGTGGGCGTCTCTCCCATTGTGTTGTTTTGTGATTTATTTTCCTTTGCCCACATGTTATCTCCTCTCAATGGAGAGAGTGCAATTAATTAAGTGAAATCTCTCTCTCTCTCAATCTCATCGACACAAAAGCTCAATGCTGGCAGGGCATCAGAATACAATCAAATTGTGTGGGGAAAAAAAGAGAAGAAAGAAGATGAGAAACAAATAAAACTCTCTTCTCTCTTTTGCTTTTCTCCCAGATGCCTCCCTTCACTTCGAAATGTATAATCACCTTCCACCCCTGGAAAGCACGAACACACACACACGCACGCACGCACGCACACACACACGGCACACACTCACTAAGGATGGGACGATACGCGATATTATCGTTTATCGTGATAAAAAACACTCACGATAATCGTATCGCGGAGATTTACTTTATCGTGATATCGTCCTCCGTCATGCACTGGGATCTTTTATTTGCCAAGCTGCATATCCGGTACCATGTAAACCCGTCCTTGATACATCCTTTTCCCATCCCTAACAAACACACGCACACGCACACGCACGCACACACACACACACACACACACACACACACACACACACACACACACACACACACACACACACACACACACACACACACACACACACACACACACACACACACACACACACACACACACACACACACACACACACACACAGGGTCCATTTCAGTGGAAGCAGCTTTAAATACTCGAGGATCAATACAGGAACTGCCTGAGCATGTGCCTGTGCGTTTGTGCGTGTGTGTGTGAGTGTGTCTTTGTGTATGTACAACATGCGGTGTCTGAGCATGCGTGCGTGCATGCATGCATGGTACGTGGGAGTGAATAATGCATGAGGCTAAAGTGCCCCTCTGGGAGAAGTGCAAAGCAAGACGCTCCTAATATCTTATTCACAGCAGTCTGGCTGTGGCGCGGTCGTCTGGTACATGCATAGCTCGAGGAGCCCTAAGTCTATAAGGTCAAATATTGATACTGGACACTCCAGAATCTATTTAAACATTCCTGCAGCACTCAGACGTGCACTTACAAAACAAAAGAAAAACCCTCTTCCACTTTTCAAAACCAACCTCTACATCCTAGAAGCCTGTTGAACATTATAAGAACACTCATTGCACTACTGCAGGGGTCTTCAATGTTTTCAGGCCAAGGACCCCTTAGTGGAGAGAGAGATGAAGCAGGGACCCCCACAACCTGTTCATAGATTCCATATAGTTTCATTTTTTGACAGCACAATCATCAGTGTATTTTGGATTCTTGTCAATTTGTGTTTTCAGATATTTAACCACTTGAGCCACCCGTCAATACTGAATAAACTTGACCTTTCACTCTATACTAGTCTGCTCTTTTTCCCCTCTAGACTAAACCTCTTTGACGAAAATAGCCGATCTACAAGCTCGAGGCGTTGTGAGCTTGTAGATCTGCTATTTTTGGAAAGTGGTTAATATAAAAAAGGAGAAAAAGGTTTCTGTCACACAAAGATTTGGAGGACCCCCTGTAATAACTCTGAGGACCCCCTAGGGGTCCCATACCCCCTGTTGAAGACCCCTGCACTACTGTACAGTAGTAGTGGCCGAGTGCTCTACAAGGCCACAAACATGCTAGGATCTCTGAACAAATACTAGACATCTCACCGTTTTCTTGAACACGCTCTTAACACGATGGGTGCCTTTTTTCCCCTTAAGGCATCCCCAGACGCCTTAGGATCAAAGGTAGTGAATGGTAGCCAATTCACCTGAAAGACGTCTGGGGACGTCTTACCTGGTTACCATGGTTACCAGGTAAACAGAACCTGTGGTAGCGGCTGGTGAGCAAAATGGCTATTATCTCAACGTTTTCCTCGCAACATAATCACTAAAATAGCGTCACTGTCTGGCAGAAATCTTGTATGTCCAAGTTTCAAATGTGTACGTCTTTTGGTAAAGCAAAGCCCTGCTTCATCATACAAGACTGTCGCACAAAACTAGTGAAAACAGCCGATCTACAAGCACACAACGCCTCGCGATGCGAGGTGTTGTGTGCTTGTAGATCTGCTGTTTTCACTAGTTTAGTACATTTTATAGATGCTAAATACAAAACTAACTGGTTTCCACCCGACAACGACGATATGCTATACATATAAGGTGCTGGGAGTGAAAATTATAATGTTGGGGTGCCTCGGATTAAAAAAATATTTATGGGGTGCCCTGAGACAAAAAAGTTTGGGAACCCCTGGTCTATGTGCCATTCGTGGCATTCTTGTGTATCCAAGGCTCTTTCCTGGCGTGCTGTGAGGGTCCATGTCTCAGCCGCATACAGCAGCACTGATTACACTGTATCTATATGAACAGCCGCCTCTTGGGGTCTTCTGTGGCCTAATGCATTTAGAATAGGTGGTTCCTTGAAATAAAAAAAAGGTTGAGATACGCTGCTCTAGAAAGCCCAATACATTCCAGAATTGTCACTTTACAAGCATCCAAACTTTCTCCAGCTTTAGATCACTGCACAATGTCAATTCTATGAGATTTTACCACCATTTGTAGTGGTAGCTCCAGACACATTTCTCAGAGGGGCAATGGACCAATCCCCAATCACATACACACCCATTGTAACAGTTACAATGGGTGTGTATGTGATTGGGGATTGGTCCATTGTGGCGATAATGAATATTGTTCATTAGATCAGCATGGGTTTAAAATAATTAATGTCATGGACCCCATATCAAATGAGCCTATCCTGGGGACACTGAAATGAAAATATGTTTTGGGTTAGTTGTCATAATTGCACATTATTATAATAAGCTCTCTTTTTTATATAATATATATATTATCTATGACCTACGTTTTGGCTGCGAATTTATTCTGTTTACTACACCGACTGAATGATATTTAATGTCACAATAAAGTCGCTCTGAGGTAGGGAATATTTTGAGACCGGGACTCAAATCCAGGGTGGGACATGAAATGTATGCAATGCGTTTTTTAATCTAAAATGAAATGTATGTATTGCAGTTTTCACTTCTTTCTGAAAACCACAGAACATCCCATGACCTTGAAAACACTGAAAACCACAGAGCATTCAAAATGCTCTCTCTACAGCGGGGGGAAGAAACAGAAAAGTACTGAACTGCCTTTCTGCTTCAACTGGTACACAGACACAACATCCACATTAAACATCATGTGTACCATGTCGACAACACCACAGAGCTGAGAGTCAGCCACGGAGAGAAAGGGTAGAGAGAGGCAGCACAGCCAGGGGTGTCACAAGGGGGGGATAAAGTGGGACTAGTTACTAGAGTTACTAGGGCCCAAGGTGGAGGGGCCTGGAATTGTTTTATACTTTAGCTATTGAAAAATAGCAGATATACAAGCTCACAGCGCGGCACCGAGTGCCGCGCTGCGAGCTTGTAGATCTGCTATTTTTGAAAAGTCGTTAAAATGTGTGAAAATCTTTGAATATATGTATTTTTTAAGTCCCTGGAACTAAATATTTTGAGATGGGGGTCCGCGGCCAAATATATCATTTTGGGGGTCCTTCACATAGGCAACAGAGTCTTATGCACACCTGATCAAAGCTTAGCGAGGGGTGCGTAGGCGGGGGTCAACATCATTTCAAACATGCACAAGAAGTACAGGGCCCGCACACCATCTTCAACTTGCCAAAAAAACTCTCTTTATTTAATGCAACGTTTCGGTCAAAGACCTTCTTCAGGCATCTGCTGACAGGTAGTAGCAGCACAGCTATATACACACACAGAGTGCTATCACATCCAATCACTGATAGGGATGAGCCACCCAACAGGTGGTAATCCTTCACATGAAAAGGTTTGAGCTCCACTGAAACATTTTTTTTTTTTCAAAAAACCTTAGAAGGATTTGAAATATTCAAAGAAGTTTTCACAATAATAAAAAAAAGAAATAGCAGATCTACAAGCTCACAGCGCGGCACCGAGTGCCGCGCTGTGAGCTTGTATATGTGCTAATAGTTAAAGCACAAAATAACGCAGTGAATCCTATACCCAGGGCCCAGAATTTGGTGCGACACCCTTGAGCACAGCCCATCCTCACAGACTGCAGTGGAGAGGGGTCAGCGCGTTCAAATTCCGTGGAGCATTACATCACTGAGAAACTCACCTGGGACGCACGGCACACTCTGCACAGGTGGGGGAAAGGGCCACAACAACATCTCTACTTTTCTCAGGCAACTGAGGAAGTTCAGCACGGGTTCCACGGTCCTGTGGGCCTTCTACAGAGGCACTGAGAGAAAGCACGGCAAAAGCAGAATACCCCGCAACACTCCAGATTAAACAAGTCTCAAGGTGCGCGGCTCAACACTGTCATGAAACTGAGAAAACTTAAATGGCCCTTTCACGTATTTAATTTACCTCTCAACGGACAGCGCAGAGGGCGGGTTTCAACCCAAAGGTCTTCCTCAGCGTTGGGTCAAGAAAGACAACAGGAGGTAAGATATAAATAGTGTATGACGCAGTCAAGTCCGATACAGCTGCCAACTGTCATCACCTTGGAAGCTAACAACGAAGACTCAATATTGTTTATAGTGTACCAGGAAAGGACAAATGCTATGCAAAATAGAATGCAATTACAAATACAGTTTGTAGGATGATCACACTGAGCCAACTCTATAATATACATAGATACATACAGGCCACTATAGGGCCTATTAAGTTCCTGGGAGATTAGTCAACCTAACAAACAAGTGACTCATGGGATTCAAAAGTACATATGAGAAATACAGAAATTACAAAAAAATACAGAATCACACAATAAAAACATGGGAAGGAGGCCTTTAGACACTACACTATTAACACACAGCCCCATATGGATGTGTTTGAAATTCCATCACCATTCTATCACTTCTACAGAGGTAACCTACCACTGTGATCATCCTGACTGGCTGTGTCACTGCCTGGTATGTACTGACCTAAGCTGCACAGCAATGCAAAGGGTCATGCAGACAGCTGAGCGGATGTGACCTTCTGTAATGCTGTGACATCAAAGCTCGCACAATCATGATCAAGATCAAGATCGCAGTCACCCCAACCGTAGACGGTTTACTGTCAATATTCCAGGATGACCTCCCACTTGGGTAATGACGCCCCCTGGCGATCATTCAGAGAAACTACTTCAGCTCCCGTACTAACGTAGGTAGGAAGGGCCTGTCACTCAAACCAGAGTGACCCGCCTCCAGGCTATATAAACCCCCGGAGGCGGAAGTAACATCCTCTTTTCACTCTCTGCGATATCACATTCAGATAAGTTGAAACTCAGCCTTTGTATTATTATTCTTCGCGCATTAGCCTAAAGCGGTGGCATTGGAGTCGCCCACTGGCGAGTGTTGAATTAACCCGTACTTAAGAATACTTATTCTTGTTCCGTCCTAAATCGACGGTTATTTCCTTTTATAACAAAGGATTATTACTGCTTGTTCAGGCCTCCGCCGAAGCAAGCGTGGCATAGCATTAGCCGTTAGCTTGTTAGCTCGTCTGCTATTGTTAACGTTAGCTACACTGCTTACCGCTTGTTCAGGCCCTGCCCGAATCAAGCGTGGCCTAGCCTTAGCCGTTAGCTTGTTAGCTCGTCTGCTTCTGGTTAACTCTATCTACAGTGCTTCGCCATGGATCCTCTGGCCTTCCTGCCGAGGCAATGTCCAGGCTGTCCAGGACTCATCGACGGACAGGATCTTCACCATCTCTGTGTCGGCTGCATGGGCGTTGCACACGCCTTCTCTGCACTGAGTCCTCAGGGGAGAGCAGGACCTTTCTGTGACTGCTGCGTGGCCTACGACCACGATGTACTGATACACCGGTTCTTCCTAGCCAGGGCAGGCCTCGGGGCCTGCGCTCCACCAGGTGGGTCCACTGCTCTCAACCCCACAGCCCAGTCTTTCCTTCCCCAGGCGGCCCGCACCGTTGGTCAAGGTGCGGCGCTGCCTTCCGGAGATCCGCTTGGCAACCAGCGCGCCATTCCAAGTCAAGATGGCGCCGTGCTACATGAGACACCGCCTGCCGCGCAACCGACCGCAGCTAGCTCCACTGTCACTGGAGCTGGCGGGTCTGGTGAAGTCGCCGCTAAGAAGGCGACCAAGAAGGCTAACATCCAGACGAAATCTCCGGTAGCCTTTTCCCCTTCGGGCGCGGTGCCCAAAAAGAAACGCTTGGATGTGACCGTCGGGGACGTCCCCCTCGACGTGAGCATCACCAAAACAGTCCAGACCTTCAGGCGAGAGTCGGACCTGAGCTCCTGTCAGAGCGAGGGTTCTGGTTCTGAATACTCTGGATACACGGCCGAGGAGGAGGAGGACTCCGTCGAGGACGAGGGTTCTCGACTCACGGTCACTGTGAAAGGTAATGCCCCTGCGGCTCCAGCACGTCAACTGGACGCCGCAGGGAGCTCCCAGGCCTCCTCAGGCACCACTGCCCCTCCACCCGCCAGTCAAGCGAGTGAAGCGGAGCAGAGGACGTCGATTCTGCAGCAGAAATGCTGGATCATCTCACAGTCTACATGAGAGCTCTGGCCAGAGTTGGAGAGGAGTTGCCACCTCCTCTCCCCTCTGAAGAGGCCGAGGATGATGATGAAATGCCCGGGCAGGAGCCTTCGGTTCCCGCCCCGTATGTCCTCTCCAGGCTGCCGCTGGTGAAAGGTTTCACCAAGGCCCTCCATTCCTCATGGAAGACACATAAAGACCCCAGGAAGCTGCCTTTTTCTGTGTTGGATTTGGTGGGCGGTGCGGAGGCAGGCATGTCCACCTGCCCTAACCTGGACCACCTGTTGGCACAATCTTTTCTGAGTTCCGTCAGACCCCAGTACAAAGATGTAGGCACGGCTAAAAACGGGCCGTTTGTTGGCCCCGTCGGCACCAACCCGCCGGGGTTCACTGTCCTGGAGGACAAGCTGCAGTCGGACAGGGCTCGTAACGCCTACCGGTCCGCTGCTCTGGCCGCTAAGGACCTAAATCTGATCCAGCTCTTGCTCGCTTCCACCAAGGACCTGGTCAAAGGTCTGCCCACGGGGGAGCACACAGCTGAACTGAACACTCTATTTGACATCATGCTGAAGGTCAATTGGCATGCGGTTAAGTGGATGGGCAGGTCCATGGACTACAACCTCCAGTCTGAGAGAGCCCGCTGGCTCGACTATGTCGACCTCGAGCCTAAGAGGGACGTGGGCGAGAAGCCTCTAGGTCCTCGCGGGGAGATGTACAAGTCTCTCATAAACATGGAGAACAGTCCCACCACCCTCATGGGTGGGGGCTTGGAGCTGCTGCAGGGTAGAGTTACCTTCTTCAAGGCGGCTAAGGACATCGTCGAGTCCACCACAGTGCCACAGGATGAACCGCAGCAAGCTAGGAGGACGTCCCGCTCCTCCCGCGCCAAGGAAAGGGGCCGCTCTGCTTCTTTAAAGAAGCACTCGTCTTCCTCCAGGGGAGCCTCTGCAGCCAGGGCGCCTGACAGGCCCCGCAGCAAGGCTGTGGTTCCCGAGCGCGCTCAGCCGCGCCGCCCGTCCAAGGATGGCAGGCAGCAGTCTTCATACCGCGGTGGCCGCGGTAGGGGACAGCGCAAATGACACTCTGAAGAGGGGAATTGTGCTGGGGCGGGGGTCCGAGGTGTCTCTCGGTCCCCCTCCCCCCAAACGAGGGCGTTTTTCGGTACCCCGTGTCGGGGAAATGAAAATGTTAATTTTGATGCCTCCTGTGTCGGCAATAAACATGTTGAAAGAACAAAGTCTGTCTCTGTCCAACTCTCTCGCACTAGCACAGACGACCCCATCGTGCATGCCTCCTGTAGTAATGATGAAGTCCTGTCAGGACTCGATAATCAATCACAGGTTTTATCAGAAACCAGTAATGTTAATGTCAAACAATTATGTGGTTCCTCAAGCGCGCGAGTGGGATATCCCTCGCGTCGACAATATGAATCCTTTATGCATGCCTCCTGTAAGAATGATGGAGTCCCGTCAGGACTCTTTAATCAGTCAGAGGTTTTATCAGCAACCAGTAATGTTAACGTCAAACAATTATATGGTTCCTCATGCGCGCGAGTGGATTTTCCCTCGCGTGAGCGATGCTATGAATTTAACCTTGAGTCAGAAATTCTGTCGGCCTACTATGAGCCCGGGTCAAGGGACAAGCATAAAGGCCTTAGAGCAGGTATTAAACGTAAAAGTTCCTCTCCTGTCAGGGGAGAATGCTTTAGTTGTGGGCGAGTCTGTTTATCAGTCGAATCGCTTTGCTCTTCCTGTCGCTCTATCGAGCCAAAACCGAACGCTTCCGGTTTCACCGGATACGGATTCGCTAGCTCCCCGCTTCCGGTCCGGCCGCAAAAGAGCTCCGCTAGTCAAGCGGTACAATCGGAAGGTGTTCCCACCTTGCGGCCTATTGAACCCCTGCGCTCCGCATCCGGGTGTTCCGGATACGGATACGCAGGTTCCCCACTTCCGGTCCCGCCGCAAAATAGCTCCGCTAGTCAAGCGGTACAACCAGAAGGTGTTTCCGCCATGCGGCCTATTGAACCCTTGCGCTCCGCATCCGGTCGTTCCGGATACGGATACGCAGGTTCCCCACTTCCGGTCCGGCCGCCAAAAAGCTCCGCCGTCACGGAAGCACAGTGGTGGGGTTTCTCTCGCTCAAAACACGCTAGCACGCTGTGCGCGCCAGTGGAAGTTATGCAACCCGAGCCATTGGGTACTTCGAACGATAACCAGGGGTTACAGGTTACAGTTCGCAGATATACCCCCGCTTTCGAGCAGGGTTATTCATACCAGAGCACGTGGTTTAAAAGCAAGTCTTTTGAGAGAAGAGATCAGCTCATTGCTAAGCAAGGGTGCTATAGTGGAGCTGGACAGGACCCAATCCCGCATGGGATTTTGGAGCCGTTATTTCCTGGTGCCCAAAAAGGGGGGGGGGCTACGTCCCATCCTGGACCTAAAGGCACTAAACGTGTACCTGAAGAAGTACGTTTTCAGGATGCTAACAGTACCCACCATGTTACGGTCGGTCAGGCAAGGGGATTTCCACTGTTCAGTGGATCTGAAGGATGCTTATCAGCACGTCCAGATTTATCCCCCACACAGGAAATTCCTTCGGTTCGCCTTCGAGGGTCGCCTGTACGAGTATACAGTACTCCCTTTCGGTCTGTCACTGAGCCCGAGGGTTTTCGTGAAAGTGACCGAAGCAGCCATCGCCCCGCTGAGACGGCAGGGCGTCAGGTTGGCGACGTACATCGACGATTGGATGATTTCAGCGAGCTCCGCCCACGAAGTGGCGCGTCACACACAAGTGGTTTTGGCTCACCTGAAGGCCTTAGGTTTCATAGTCAACCACGGCAAGAGCATGCTGACTCCAGCAAGTCGTCTTACATTCATTGGGGTCCTTCTGGACTCATCCGACATGTCGGCCCGTCTCTCAGAGGAGAGGGTGGACAGGTTTCGGGAATGTCTCGACTCCTTTCAAGTGGGCCAGGAGGTCACTTACAGGAGTTGCATGGTACTGACGGGAATGATGGCTTCCGCAGTACATCTGTTGCGTTTGGGCAGGTTTCATATGAGACCTTTTCAAAGATGGATGTTATCCCTCGGGATCCCGCCCTCCTTGAAGTACAAGAAGGTTACGGTTTCCCCTTCCTGCGCGATCGCCCTGTCTCCGTGGCTGGTGGAGGGGTTCCTCACCAGCGGAGTCTCGATTGGCGAGGTGGTTTCCCACAAGTCGATCACGACAGACGCCAGTCTCAGTGGATGGGGAGCCACTTTCGAGGGGCGCACAGCGCAGGGGCTTTGGCCTCTGGAGATGAGGGGTCGTCACATCAACTATTTGGAGTTGATGGCTATACTCCTGGCGCTCAAGCATTTCGAGCCTTGGATTTTGCATTGTCACGTCCTGGTCAGGACAGACAATACGACGGCCATGTTTTATGTCAACAAACAGGGGGGCCTGTCGTCGTTGCCACTGGACCGTCTGGCTCGAGAATTGACGGTTTGGTGCTTGTCGCGCCTCAAGTCGATCAGGGCCTCACACGTCCCAGGTCTCCTCAACAGCGGAGCAGATCTCCTGTCCAGGGGAGGTCCTCGCTACGAGGATTGGTCTCTCCACCCCAGGGTGGTGAGCCAGATTTTTCGCAAGTTTGGTCAGCCAGTGGCGGACCTGTTTGCGTCAGCGGAGAATACGAAGTGTCCGTTGTTCTTCGCGGTGAAGGGCAGTCCTCCCTTGGGGTTGGACGCCTTAGCGCACACGTGGCCGAGAGGTCTACTGTACGCGTTTCCCCCCTTCGACTTAATCCGACCCACTCTGGAGAGAGTCAGGAGGTTCGGTCTGGAGATGCTCCTGGTGGCTCCCTACAAGGGCACGTGGAGATCGGCGATCGCCCCTCTCCTTTGCGAACCGGGTTGGCAGCTGCCTCAGTGCAGGGACCTGTTGAGTCAGGCCAGGGGGGAGATCTTCCACCAAGGCCTGCAGGTCCTAGACCTGTGGGTTTGGCACGTGAAAGGTTAAACCTGCTGGCAGCCGGTTTTTCTTCTGAAGTGGTTGATACCATTCAGAGTGCTAAGGCGCCCTCTACGAGGGCGTCTTATGATGGAAGGTGGAATGCCTTTGAGGACTGGTGTGAGTCGCGTGTTCCACCTGTGGTGGCTCATGTGGCGTCAGCCCAGGAAATTCTGGAATTTATGCAGAACCGCTTGAGAAGTGGTCTAGCATTTTCTACCCTTAGGGGGTATTTGGCGGCTATTAATGCCTGTCACCTGGGGGTGGCGGGCAAGGCACCTTCTAAAGTCCCGGAGGTCATCAAGTTCATGCAAGGAGTTGAACGTTTGAGGCCGGTGACTAGGTCTTTGTTCCCAGTTTGGGATCTGCAGGTGGTTCTAGGGGGCCTATGTCGGGCTCCCTTTGAGCCGCTTGTAGGGATGCCTTTGAAACTTTTGAGTTTCAAGACGGCTCTTTTGCTGGCTTTGGCCACGGCTAAAAGAGTTGGTGACCTGCAAGCTCTCTCGGTGTCTGCGGAGTGCATGCAGTTTATGAACAATGATCTCAAGGTGTTGCTCAAGCCTCATCTTAAGTTTGTTCCTAAGAACATGGTGGTTCCTAAGGAGCCTGTTGTTCTTCTGGCTTTTCATCCTCCTCCGTTTGTCTCGGCGGAGGATGAGCGGCTGAATTGCCTTTGTCCTGTCAGGGCATTGAAGGCCTACTGTGACAGGACTGCTGGTTCTAGAGCTTCTTCTCAGCTCTTTGTAGAAATGGGCAATGTTCTTGTCAGAAAGCCGGTGTCTAGACCCACTCTTTCGAGGTGGATTGTGGATGCTATTAGGCTGGCTTACTCTAGTGCGGGTGTGGAAGTGCCGGCGGCACTTAAAGCCCATAGCACTAGAGGTGTGGCTACTTCGTGGGCACTGGCAAAGGGAGTCTCCGTTCAGGAGATTTGTGTTTCGGCGAATTGGTCTTCGCCTTCTACCTTTGCAGCCTACTATCACCTGGATATCGAATCCTCTTCGCTAGCGCATTCGGTTCTGGGTGCAGTTGCCTCCTCTACGTCATAGAGGAGTCGGATCTTCCCCTCCCACAGGTGGGCATGTAGCCACCTGGGGTACTTTGGGGGGACCCTGTGTTTTCCTTATAGTGTGTCTTACTTATAAGGCGGACTTGTCCTTTTCATTTAGTTGAATGAGGCGGACTTCGGTCTGTCAGGGTCTCTCTTTATTTTCTCATGCCTTCACACCCAGGTCCGGTGGGCCTGGGACCTTCTGGGTGATGGGTCACGCCCGTTGGGGCTGTGCTCACCCGTATGAGGGGTGTGTGGGGGTATGAGAGTAGGTTGTGGCTTAGAGGGGAGTTTAAGAATCCCAAGTGGGAGGTCATCCTGGAATATTGACAGTAAACGGTAGGTTCCGTACGGAACCATTGTTTACTTAGATATGGAAGGATGACCTCCCACGTAATGCCCCTCTGTTTCACTGAATGTGGCAGAGAGTGGTATTAAGAGGATGTTACTTCCGCCTCCGGGGGTTTATATAGCCTGGAGGCGGGTCACTCTGGTTTGAGTGACAGGCCCTTCCTACCTACGTTAGTACGGGAGCTGAAGTAGTTTCTCTGAATGATCGCCAGGGGGCGTCATTACCCAAGTGGGAGGTCATCCTTCCATATCTAAGTAAACAATGGTTCCGTACGGAACCTACCGTTTCTGATGACGCCACATGGAGAGTGGCTCCGCAATAACAAGGCCAATAGCAGTAGATTGCTGAAGACCTTCACCCCCACAGAATTCAGACGCATGAACAAGTCAGCCAAAGTAAAGCTGGAGAGAAGATAATACCGTGCCTGGCTTTGCACCCAATTCAAAAAGCCATGGGCCAAGGGTGCAGGTATACAATATATTCTTCAGTGAAGAAGTGAAGTGACATGACAAGAGATTTAGTTCAAGATATCAATTCTGTTTTATTTTTTCCTATGAAGAATACTTAGCTCTGAGAGTTACCAATGCTTACAGTAACTGAGGATTTTGCTGTGCAGATGGAATGCCTAAACCTTTATTCCAAACTCCTGTTCTATTATGTTGTTTGAATATTTGTGAAGAACAACTACCATGCTCATGAGATGCCTTCATCAAGTACAAGTTGTTCAGGGTCTGCTGGGAAACTCAAACTCTGTTTCATGTGGAATTCTGAAGCTTCACAAAAACACAGTGAAGACGTCAAACGCACTGTAGGAGGGTATATCAATATTAATATGAATATTGTTGTGACTTGAGGATTTGTTGATCCCTGGAAATGTGGCTTCTAACAGTATTCCATCAATCCTTGCACACAATTCTGGTCTGAAACATTCATGAACCTTCTGTCACATTACAGAGAGTTTTCAGAACAGTACGTGGGAAGTCCTACAAACCTAGATCACAAAAACAACTCGGCATACGAGCCTGTAAGAAATGATCACAACTCAGAACGCTGTGGTTATATGAAGAATATTATCTCAAACTGGCGGAAAAGCTGAGGGGCAAAACGTATACTTTCGCCCTGTCAGACTGTCTGGGTGTGCGGCTGTGCGCAGCTAATCTCACAACTTTGTAAATGGTGCTGTTGGTGAAGGGGTGGTGGCTAGTGGATATGGGTGTAATGTTGTTGTTGCTGCTTTTCATTGTTCTATTGTGTGCCGTGTATTGTGTATTATTGTATTATTATTGTGTTATAGTGTACAATTTACAATTTAGGCATTTATCAGACTATCTTGATACAGAGTGGTTTACAATAAGCAAGGACAGCACAAAGGTAATAAATCAAATGCATGGCACTAGTAATCTAGGATCATAGGTAAACCAAGAATCATCGTCTAACAGTAGAAAAACTAAAATAAAACATCAATAATAATGATGTACTTTGAAAGTATACTGTACACTAGTGTTTCATTTACCTGTCCAGGGACCATGGGTGAAAAATAGTAATCGAGCTAAAACCTGGTACGGTAGATTATTACATCCTTCCTTGTTTTATATGGCGTGGTTTATACAGTGTCCCTGGCCTGTTCACAGAAAGGCATTCATTCAATTATTCAAAATTGAAAAAACATCTGCCATTAAGGTTGAAGTCCCTTTTTACAATTAAAGTATTGCTGTTGTGTTTTATTTGTGTCTGTCCTAATGCAAAAAAAACAACAACAAAAAAACAGTCAATCAATTAGAGCATGAAAGAGAATTTTCCTTTTTTGCTGATACCATGTCTAGATTTAATAGGTTTTCTGTCATGGAGGGGCGACCCTTGTTTGGATTTGGATTCATGGATTTGCTTTTTAACTATGATTAGTCCATATTTCATCATGCTTTGTTATGGACTGTGCATTTTACCGCAAGGGTATTAGGAGACAGGGAGATAGAGTGCCTGTTTGTATGACCGAATGTGTGTGTGCGTGCGTGAGTGCATGCATGCGTGTGAGTACTGTATGTGAGTGACTGTGACTATTTTAAACTAACCATTACTAATGTGTAGTTGTGTGCAAAGAGTGCCTGTTGGTATGAGTGCATATGTGTGCCTTGGTGTGCCTTGGTGCACAATTGTGTCATAAAGACAATGCATGCATGGGAAAGAAACCACCATTTGTGACACAACTTTCAGACACAATTCCGTGGTGTTGACCGCCAGGCACAGTGCACTATTCGGGAAAGTCACATGGAGGAGAGCTAGAGTTTTCAAAACTTAAAGTGGGACTATGTCACTACTTTACACTACTGTATGTATACTACAGTACGTCTAAAATGCCATAAGTGGAGATTTTCTTTAAAAAATCATAAAATATACAGTTTTAAATGTATGTCTTTTTTCTGCATTAGCTCAATTAACAATTTTGCTGCCATTTTAAACATAGCTGTAGTAAGCAGCGCTGCCAAATTGTCCTTACCTTTTAACGTGGGCACGCGCACGCATCGTGCACAATCTGTGCGCGACTCATCTAGTAGACTGTAGACTCGGTGACAAGCTTTCGAATAAAAAAAACCCCATTGAAATAGACATATCCGTTGCCACGCTGTATCCCTGCTTATCCGCCAGTGTTTACATGAAAAAACATTGAAAAAAGCCAACTGTGCGCTATGGTAACAAGTGGACACATTCGCGCACAAAACGCACGATATGTGCGGGGATCATAATCCAGGCGTGTAGAGACTGGATCAAAGTTTCCAAACGCAAAAATCCGATTGAAAAACGAGTGTTCCATCGCCGAGTAGCTTTCTCTTCTGTTACACTGTAAACCAACGGAGGCGGGACTATGGCCCAGGCTCAGACCGGATACGGAAAGCTAGATCCGGTCCAGACCGGAAATGACCGGATACAGTTAGGGGGGCGGGCCTAAAGAGCCAGAATCAGCGAAAATCTGCGATAATACTTTTAATCCTTTCATAATGATTAAAGCTAATTAAACTTCCGGGATCGACGGGCATGGCACCGCGGTACAGCGGGAAATCTACGGTTTCTACGGGGATCGCCCAGAATGAGTTAAGAAACTTGAACTAGTACTTTTGAAGTACTGGGGAACGAATAACAAACCTAAGTTATGTTTATCATATAAAGCAGTACACTTAATTGGTGCACACAACAAGCTACCGTCCAAGATAGGGCTTTCCTCCAGAGGTCTTGATAAAAACACAATCTTGTGTCATGCGGTTCAGAGAGTTCAGACACGCACAATATCAGCTTTTCGTTCATTTCCATATGCTTCCCTTCCTGCTCAGATCAGAGGTTCTCAACCTGGGGACCCCCCACCCTGACAATCACTTGGAATGTAGGAGTTGAGGCATTCAATTTAGTTTGACTCGGTTCCACAGATAAATAATGTGAAAATGGCCGATCGACAAGCTTGTAGATTTGCCCCTTTCTAATATTATTTGACAATTTGGCCAATGTTTGACCATTTTTTATTGTAGTTTGTTGAGTACTTTTTGATGCAGTCAAATGGTCTTTTTCTTTTTGACCCTTCCCTAGAACAATCTGGCCAACATAACTCCAAGCAACCTAGACTCTTCTCCCTCTGGTCTCCTCACAGCTCTAATCCCAGGAATCACTCCCACCCCTTCCAGTCAGGAATGCAGACTCACTCTACTGCCGCAGTCTGAAATCTCACCTCTTCAGACTCTATACCTCACCCCTAGCTCTGGTCCATATAGTGGAGTTCTCCCGAACGCTATGTTCATCTACCTTGTTGGCGCCATGATGGCAACGACAAATAGTAAAAAACTATTAGAAATTGAGTCTCCATCCGGTGGAATATTTTTCATTTCGCCCCATAAATGCATTTTAAGTGTGTGGTGTGGGGCCCAGACTGCGTCCACTAGGTAGAGTAAGCTTTCAACTGTCCACTGATACCTTTGGTTTGGTGAGGGGCGAAACAGTTTTTGTTATTTTCGGACCAATAAAACACACAATGTCATCTTCAACTAAACGCTGCTCTCAAGAATGTTTTTGAAAAAAATTGGAGTGAGAAATAGACAATGCAGTAACCAAAAATGGATTCTATTTTATCAAACTCTTCCTTGTTTTCCGAGGCGACCGTGTTGCACTCGGCGGACGTCCAGCGCAACACTTGTGGAATACTTTCACTACTTTAAGTAGCCGTGTAAAGCAGGATAATATCCCTTGCATATACTGTACGGTGTGGTACTGTAGACCAGTGGTTCTCAACATGTGGGTCGGGACCCCCAGAGGGGTCCCCAAATTATTTTGGGGGGTCCCAGATGATTAACCTAATGTACAACATTGTTTCTCTCTCAAAACCAACATACAGTTTAAGTGCATAAAGGGTATCTGCACATTTCTAAAGTGAAAATTTAAGGACTTTTTAATACCTTTAAAATTACAAAATTACAAACATTGGTCAAATTGTCAAAGAGGCAGAAATTGTGTTTTTTTTTTTCACAATAGAACCATGTTATACAAAATGTAATGCCTCAAATCTTATAACTCCAAGTTCTGGTCAGGGTGGGGGGGGGGTCCCTAGTTCAAATATGATTATTTTGGGGGTCGCGGACTGAAAAGGTTGAGAACCACTGCTGTAGACGACAAAAGCTGAGAATGTTATTCAGCTACGGTAGCATGTTGTTTAGACAGACGCTATGTTTTCATGTTTACCCGGTATCCTAATCCTAGTTATTTTGGTCTGTATTGTTTTTCTTTGCTCTCTACCTACATGACCCTTTACCCTGTTTGTTGTTTGTTGACTATAGCATTCATGCCATTTACTCTGCTCTCGCTCTTTGTAAGTTGCTCTAGATAAGAGCGTCTGCTAAAAGCCTACATTATAGTAATTTTGCATTCCACGCATCGCTGGATGCCTCGCTTCCACCGGCCATGCGGGGTTGTTTGTCACAGCGCACAGCGGTCATAGTTCAACCACGCAGACAACTGCTTTGAATGGAGGCGAGTCATTGCAATTAACGATGCATCACCAAACAGTGGTGGACCGACGCAAGCCTTTAGAAATAACTATATGCGGCGACGAAACCCTGGTGGCGGCGCGGTGCACGCCACTGAAATTAACGATGTAGCAACAAACCACGGTGTTTGCGATGCAAACGTTGGGAAATAATAGGTTTCAGAGCGCAGCGGCGTCGTTGTCACGTTGCGCCTGAAAGCCCCATTACTCTGATCATGCATTTGTTTAAAAAAATAAAATAAACACGGCTGTGCATCAAATGGCGTGTGTGTGTGTGTGTGTGTGTGTGTGTGTGTGTGTGTGTGTGTGTGTGTGTGTGTGTGTGTGTGTGCGTGCGTGCGTGCGTGCGTGCGTGTGT
>NC_137819.1:25861717-25979217 GCF_963921795.1 Nannobrachium achirus
CTGTAAGCCGTGGTGTTTACACAGAAAGCTAACGGGCAGGAATAGAGGACGGACATCCGCTTCCGGTTTACGGCCTCAATGTTAATCGGTTCGCTCAATAATGTGTCCGTGTAGAAACCGATCCCGGAGCATTAGTTCCGGCCTATTTTAGTATTTTAGTATTATAGTTAGCTTCGATAAATTATTTATTTTTAATGAAAGCTTATTAAATCTTCGGGTTCCTCGGGCATGGCAGGGAAGGGGTACAAAAGGGTTGAGTTAATCTAAAAATCTATGATAAAGGCAGGATATGTTTCTAGGGTTTCTACTGGTTCTACAGAGCGAAGACATGCGGTTGCAGCAAATAGCAGTCGTTTCCGGTAGTTTTTCAGGACCGGAAGTTCAAAGATTTCAATTCTGAATATTTTGGGAGGAAGACTTTATGTACAAATGAAAAAAGAAGGGAAAAAATCTTAAGAAAACTACAAACAAAACAATGATATATTAGGTTGTAATATAACAGTGTTAACTTTTGAGGGCTGCAACCTGCAGGAAGCAAAATAAGGGGAGTAACTCGGGCGGGGGTAAAAGAAAAAAGAATAATCGTACAACAACATAGTTTCATATTATTGTTGGGTGTTGAAAACAATGACGACAAAGCAAAAAAATCTAAGTGTAAAGCAAGGAACTGCTGATGACTTTTTGTACTGCGACACATAACTCATGTCTCACAGTCTGCCACTTTGCTGGATTATTCCCTTGCACTTTTCTCTGCACCACAGACGAGGGAACAAAAGGAAAACATGGGAATTCGGGCGGGGTGGTGGGGGGTGGGGGGCGTGTGGCGGGCGGCGGCGAAGAGTGATGTATGGAATGAAACATGCGATGCATGCAATGGCTGCATCTGCACTTGACACCGTTTAAAATTCACCAGATTGGAAGATGGAGCTGCTATGCCACACGGCGCAGACTCATCTTTATCCTTCACCATAAGTACATGTGCTGATTCTCAACAGCACCCTGTCTGCCCGTGTGTCTGTCTGCCACTCCATCTGTCTGTCTGTCTGCCTGCCAGCCAGCCAGCGTCTATCCATCTTGTCTGTCTGCCAGCCTGCCTGCCTGCCAGCCTGCCTATATATGACTGTCAATACATTTTGGTGTCTCTATCTGCGTCGGCCTGTCTGCCAAAGTGCATCAGTCTGTCAGTTGGCTTGCGTCTGATGTGTCTCAATAAGTACGCCCTTGTTTACTTTCCGTGCCTGTGTCTCAGTTGAACAAATGCAACCAAGTGGACGTGTGTGTGTCGTGTGTCTATGCCAGGGGTCTTCAAAAGGGGGTCCTCAGAGTCACTACAGGGGGTCCTCCAAATCTTTGTGTGATAGAAGCTTTTTTTCTCCTTTTCTATATAAACCACTTGAACCCTAGTGTCCATATTATGAGAACTTTAGCCAAAAATAGCTGATCTACAAGCTCACAACGTGAGCTTGTAGATCGGCTATTTTTGGCAAAGAGGTTTCGTGTAGAGGGGGAAAGAGCAGACCAAGTACAGAGTGATAGGACAAGTGTATTAATTATTGACGGTTCAAGTGGTTAAACACAAATTTACATAAACCCAAAATACACTGATGATTGTGCTGTCAAACAATGAAACTATATGGAATCTATGAAAAGGTTGTGGGGGGTCCCTGCTTCATTTCTCTCTCAGCTAAGGGGTCCTTGGCCTGAAAACGTTGAAGACCCCTGGTCTATGGCATTTGAACTCAACATGTGTGCATGTGTTGCGGAACGCTGACAGAATAAGCCAGAAAAGGTGACTTGTGATCTGTCCGTCCGTCCGTCCGTCCGTCCGTCGGTTTACAGGTCTGTCTGTCTGTCAGCTGTGTACGGAATTACTTTATGTAAAAAAACAATGCATTATGCATGCAGGCTGTATGCTTAAACAGCGGTCTCTGTGGTAACAAAAAACACATCTATCATCATCACTATGACAACCAGGGATAGAGCTGTCAATCAGCAATGTCCCAGGGGACCTGCGATATACATTCACACACACACACACACACACACACACACACACACACACACACACACACACACAAGACAGGAAACAATATGCGAATGCCAACCATGTAGACACACACACTTCTGCGCGCGCACACGCACGCACGCGCACGCACGCACGCACGCACGCACGCACGCACGCACGCACGCACGCACGCACACACACACACACACACACACACACACACACACACACACACACACACACACACACACACACACACACACACACACACACACACACACACACACACACACACACACACACACACACACACACACACACACACACACACAGTCACACACACACAAGCTTACGGCTAAGCTGTGCTGTCTAAAAGCATTTCCCATCAGATCGTGTCAACTGTCAGACTACGGCCGGCCATCTTTAAAAGCAAACTGCCACCGAGAATAAGACATTAGCACAGGGCAAGGTGGCATCCACCATTACACATAATGGTGCTTAATGGCAATGGGGGGGGGGGGGGGGGGGGTGTTGGGGGGCAGCCAAGGTCTGAAAAAGGTGCCGCTAACGCTCTTTATTGTGAGCAACATTTCTCCCCAAACCTGGTCACACGGGACGTCTGGTCCAGAGTAGTACAGGGGAGGAGAGTAGCGTCACGCTTTGATCTCGCAGCAGACCGGAAGTGGCGTCGCTGGAGCCTGGTGACATTCCTACAGCTCTTCAGCCCCGTCCACCTCCATTGTATTTCACTCGCTAGACTAAATCACGTCTTTTTCACCCTTTTAACGCATTCACAGGCCTCTCCAAGGTAGGCAACATTATTATTTCACGTAATCGGCTCTTGTTAATGTTTATTGTAAGAAATGGGATTTTATTGACTTTTAAATTATTTACTTTATTGACTTTAAAATGGACTTAAATTAACTTGGAGAGGCCCGTGAATGCAGTAAAAGGGGGAAAAGACGTGATTTAGTCTACTTACCAGTGAGTGAAAATGCCTCAGTTACAATGGAGGTGGACGAGGCTGAAGAGCAGCAGGAATATCACCAGACTCCAGTACGCTAAATAGTGACGTCACGTCCGCTTTCCACTCTTACAATGGGAGTCGACGTATGTGTCATAACTCTCTCTCTCTACGGGTCTGGTCTGGTCAATGTGTTTCAATGAGAATGAGCGCGGGGAAAAAAGCCCATGGCAGCGCCCCTGTATACAGTCTTTCATTAACATGGGAGCAGAAAGAAAACCGTTTGCTAGCTTTTATATCCAAAGAAGTCTTCTATCATTTTGTTCTCAAAGTGGGGTCCTGCTTTAAATGGTATGGGAGGCACTACATAAAAAATAGTTATGCTGATACTGTATGTCAGGAATACAGATAGAATACAGTGAGAACAGTAAAGTGGAAACATAGCCCTCGGGAACAGCTCGTTGACTAGACCCTCATGGCATCGACAGGACCCCCTGCTGGGAAGTGACAGACAATGTTCTCACACTGGCATTCTATAAATTCTATATCATTCCGCTGGTGCATTTTCAGGGGATACACAGACAGCGGTCGCAGTGACAGCCGTTTAATCCCCTGGCCCCTCGTCTTTCATTCATGCTTTAGCTCCGAGTTTGTGTTTGGAGAGACACGGCTCTCCGAGGAGCACTCGGCGCCGGGGCGCAGGTGCCGCTCCTCATTCATTCAGATCCCCAGCGGTTATTACCCTGGCAACACCTCGCCTCCCTGCCGCCGACAGGACCCCGCCGACCATATTTCAACCTCGTAGCAGGATGAATGGACCAGCTCAGCTGTGAAGGCCCCCCCGGTTTATGCATTGCTAGGTGCCAACGCTGCCGAAACGTAGCCGGGATCTCCCGGTGTGGGCTCGGAAGATCGGCTACGTTTCGGCACGCGCGCCGCCGTCGCACGCACGCCGTCTGAAGCCGAAATCGAGCGTCAGCCTTATTTCTGTTGACTGCTTGAAAAGGTCTGAGAGCTCTTTCTCTCAGGCGCACGCAGACATACACAATCTGTGCTGTGTCACAGCTATCTCTCTGTAGTCCCCCCCCCCCGCCCCATCCTCCCTCTCCGTCTCTGCAGTGGAAGGGGTGATAAAGTTTTCAAGTGCGTCTACTCCCCTCTGTTTCTGGAAGACAAGTCTCGGTCGCAACCCCTGCCTGTCTACCTGTCCCTCCCACTCACTCATCTCTCTCTCTCTCTCTCTCTCTCTCTCTCTCTCTCTCTCTCTCTCTCTCTCCACGCACGCGCATGCATGCACACAGTGCCACGCACACACAGTCTTCCTTCTCAGATGAGTCTGTCTATCCCACTGTCCCCGTAAAATCCCCAGTTACACACTGCCCCAGGCGATGTGTGCAGTGCGCCTTTGTGTGAGTGTGTGCCACGTGTACTGTACGCAAGACAGACACGGTAGCTGAGCATTAACCTGTCAAAACATCCCTAAGGAGAGTGCGAGAGAGAGAGCGACAGAATGGGGGGGAAGAGAGAGAGACAGACAGACAGAGAGAGACAGACAGACAGACAGAGAAAGAGAGTGAGAGAGAAAGAGAGAGAGAGAGAGCGCAGGGGAGAGAATGACGGAGGAAGAGACACTCAGGTCAGCACTCTTAAAACTCCACGACGTTGCCAGGTAGAGGGGGCGGTTCTGTTTCCACGGTAACGTCACCCCTCCCGCTCCAATTTAAGAAGACAATACCTGTTTTCTAGGAAATGTGACGGATGCAAACACAAGCTCACACACACGCATTGAGGATAGTTGTGTGTGTGTGTGTGTGTGTGTGTGTGTGTGTGTGTGTGTGTGTGTGTGTGTGTGTGTGTGTGTGTGTGTGTGTGTGTGTGTGTGTGTGTGTCCTGCTGATAGGTGTTGTATAATATCCATATACCAACCATGGCTATGAAGTCTAATGTCTTTGTACAGTTACAATATCACTTCATCACAGGGACGTGCTGGCCATTGGGAAAAGCGGGACAACTCCCGAACGGCCGGTTCATTCCCGGCCGGTCCAGGCCGGCCATTAGGAAAAAATTAAAAATAAAATGTCGGCCTTTGTTCCATTTTTGGGGGCTGGGCGGCCAACAAAGTAAATTGTCACTGTTGGGCAGAAACCTTGTATCTCTCAAATTCGTAATTTTTTTCGCAAAGCAAAGCCCTGCTTCATCATACAAGGCCGTCGCACAAAAGTAGTGAAAACAGCAGATCTACAAGCACACAACGCCTCGCACCACTCGCGGTGCGAGGCGTTGTGTGCTTGTAGATCGGCTGTTTTCACCAGTTTAAATCATTTTTAAAATGATTAATACAAAACAAACGGTTTTGGACGTACAAGGTTTCCACACGACAACAACGAAATATAACTTAGCAGCGCTATAGAGAGAGATCTCTCCCCATAGCGCGCAATGAGGGCCTCTGCAACTCTTTTCCCGGGCTGAATCAGGGGCCCAGCATGTCCCTGCTTCATCACTAAGGGAAAAAGAAACGTTAGGCTGCGAACTGTATAGGTCAAGGTGAAATCCACAACGTTAGTTATTTGAGGCGAACTTGGATCATCCACTGTGGAGGAGTGGGTGTAGAACAATATCTTCTGGAGAAGGTCTATCTTAAAAGGATGGCAGGCATAGCTGCAGAAAGGTGAGATTGATGAACTTGGGGTGAAGGTGAAGCGAACACAGTTAAGCAAGCAGAATGATTGCCAGTGTTTTAAAGTAAATAAGTACATTTACTTAAGTACCGTACTTCAAGGAGTAGTTCACCCCCAAAAATGAAAAATGTTCTATTGATTACTCACGCCATGGAGACTTGAGCTCAGTAATATTGTTTTTTTTTTGTTGCATTCCTAAGACAATAATGTGATTACAACAAATGTACCCCCATTGATTCCGGATGGGGACCCAAATGCATTTGCACATTTTTGTCTTAGGAATTCGACAAATATAAAAAAATCGAACCTCTGTTCGAAGTGGAGCTGTGTGTGTGTGTGTGTGTGTGTGTGTGTGTGTGTGTGTGTGTGTGTGTGTGTGTGTGTGTGTGTGTGTGTGTGTGTGTGTGTGTGTGTGTGTGTGTGTGTATTGCAGTTGATGCTCAGGGCAGGCTAGACTCAACAGCACCTCTCTGGTCACCCAGGGTTACTACATACAGGCTACATACAGACCCACAGACCCACCCACATACCCACATACCCACCCACATACCTACACACACGGCCACGTATAGGGAGCTTGTGTTCCACACAGCTCCAATAAAATGTATTGAACATTGGAGCCAAGTCTCCATGGCTCGAGTAATCAATTTTGAGGATTTTCTTTTACTTGAGTATTTCCAATTTCCAATACTTATTTTACTTCTACTGTATCCACTACATCTCAGATCCAAATATTGTACTTTTACTCCACTACATTTATTTGAAAACTTTAGTTCCTAGTTACTTTGTAGATCTGATTATTACAAAACAAAACCACTTCAGTAAGTATACTGTATACATATACATATACATATATATATTGATATAGCCAATCTTCAAGCTCACAATGCGTTGCATTGTGACCCATTGTGAGCTTGTAGATCTGCTTTTTCAAATGCAAATGGGACATTCTGCTCAATAAGTACTTTTACTTTTGGTACTTTAAGATCATTTTGATGCAGATCATTTTGCACTTTTATGCACGTTTTTTTTTTTTTTTTCATACCAGACTTGTAACAGAGTATTTCTACAGTGCATTGTATTAATACTTTTTCTTAAGTAAAACATTTGAGTATTTCTTCCACCACTGAATGCTTTGATGACTGGCGTCAGGGAAAAGGCCTAGTTTAAAATCTCCAAACAGCATGAATGTTATGCTGTGGTTTGCCAGATTTCTATGCCAGTATTGTCTAATTGTCTCATCGTGCAGAGTTGCAAAATGAAACTGACAAACTCTTGAAAAGAAAAACTGTGTGTACCCGTTTGTGCAGGCAGCCTGGGACTACTTTCTTGTAGAGATTATTCTTCTAACAAAATTGTTATTAAAGTTTTAATTGGGACATGTCTGTGCTTTATTTGGTAACCATTTTATAAAAGCAGTAGCTCACTCCAGGCCATGGTATTATTATTGTGATTATATCACAGCTAAGCTGAACAATGCCCCTTAGCTGTTATATAATGACACTATTCCATTCCCTTTTGTAAGGTATTGCTTAAGTAATGTATTGTAAAAAAGAAAAATAAGGAAATGGTAAAACGTGGGGGCCAGGCACATTTATCTGGCTATGATGCAGACTGAGATTTTGCTAAAACATGCTGGCCGAGACAAGCGTGCAACTGAGTACCGACAGAGTGTGACAAGGTGTATGATTTACCCCAGCGGTAACCATATGGACCAATCCCAAACTTTTTACACAAACTATTTGTTTGTGGTCCAAAATGATCTAAAAATAGGTCCCAAGTAAAATAAAAAAAAGAAAATAAGAAAAAGAAACCCAGATCTATTATGCATGGGTGCCTGTATTTCCTTCCAATGGTGCAAGATCACTTCATTTTGCATATATACAGTATTTTCATATTGGGGTGTACAAGCACAGGTGGACTAAAATTCATCATCATTTCTCACTCATTATTGCACCCAGACCAATGTTTCTGTGTGAAAATGGAGCTTATGCTCGAGTTCACTCAGGTCAGTTCAATATTCTCCCTCGACTATGTAATTCACTCACACTGAGACACGGTTCTCAACATGGGGTCTGGTGACCCCCAGGAGTCCTTGATGGGGTTCCAGGGGGTCAACAGCTAAATTATTAGTAAACCAAATGGACCCTTACAGATCTATTACTCAGAGAGTGTACAATTGATGTTGCTACACTAAAAACTCAATTTTCGCTACAATCAATAAACAGATAACAAAGCCTATCCTTACCAAATACAATAATTTTGTGATTTGCATTGGGTTTTATGAGTTTAATACGATTATTTTGCATTGTGTTCTACAAGTTTTTCTTGCTTGACAAAAGCTTTTTTGAGGTATCCTTTTAGTTGACCGCGACACTACCAGTGAAGTGTACTGTCACGAAACTGTAAGGGGGCGTCAACTTTGGTCGCAACCTGCAAGGATTTTGCTCCTCTCAGTTTTTTCAATAAAGCTCTAAAAGGTGTTTATCTTGATTGTAATGTCATTACAGAGTCTCAGGTTCAGGTTCAGGTTCAGGTTCGGTTTATTAGTCAAATGCGTATCCATACAAGTACAGACAAACAATGAAATGCTTGTGCCAAGAGCACTCTCAGCCTTATTGCACACAAAACAATACGACAACAACAGGTCACCCAGGACAACCCAAAAAACAACAAAACAACCATACAGTGTGACAGTGTACAGTTTAAAAACTGCGTATATTGCACATGACTACCTACGTCTCGCTTCCATCTCTTCGTTAAGCAACCTGATTGCTTGAGCATAAAAAGTCTGACTGTGTTGTCCTGATGACAGACGCGATCACTCTTCTGTAGTCAGACTGTTGTTGTTGTTGTGATGGCAGTCATGTGTATCTATAGACATGACTAAGCAGCCTTGACTAATCTTTGTGTTTACACAAACAGTGTCGGGGGCACATACACACACACATGTGCGCAAGCACACACACACACACACACACACACACACACACACACACACACACACACACACGCACACGCACACACACACACACACACACACACACACACGCAAGAACGCATCTGCATAATTGGAGAATACTTAAACCATAACCAGTAAGACGCCTAAGGGTGAAAAGTGAGGTTGTGCCATCTGTCTTGGCCATATATGGATTCCGTTAGTGTGGTTCTCCTAACAGTTTACAGTTTAGGCATTTAGACACTTTTAATCTAAAGCGACTTACAATAAGCAGGTTAATACATCACTATAATAAGCAAGATACTATGTCAGTACATCAACAACAATACAAATACATAGGAATATCAGCTCATTATCTGGGATACAATCCCTTTTATGCCCATATAAGGAGATCCCCAACAGAATCCCTTTTATGCCCATATATGGAGATCCCTGCTCTGAGTATTTGACATCACTGTGATGTCACCTGTTTATGCCCATATATGGAGATCCCTGCTCTGAGTATCTGACATCACTGTGATGTCACCTGTGATGTCACAGTGATGTGTCAGAAGAACCACAGTGTCAGGCTTTACCCGTCCAGCTGTGACGGTTCTGATTGCGACCGAAGGTCGCATATACTCTGAAAAACCGTGTCGCTTGAGTGTCCTTCCTTCCTTCCGTAACCTTCCTTCTGTACGGGAGTGATGTCAGTGTGATGTCAGCGAGTTGTGACATCACTTCCTGATGTCACATGACATACTTTTTATATATATATGTAAATATGGGGGCGTCTGTGTTAAGAACGTTTCGTTGTCAAGCTCGACGTTGGGCATTTGGACCTATACATGGAGAAATGGAGCGAACCTGTGTGGCCTAAACATGGAGATGTGGAGAACACTATATATGGAGAAAGTCCATTCCATCATGTCATATGGGACTACTGTCATAGACAGTAGCCATTGTTAGGCCAACTCAATGGACTGAGTCACAGTGATGTGAGTAAGACACCCGAGGGTGGAATGCGACCTCAGGGTGACATGCGACCTCGCCCTAAAGGGCGAGGTCGCGCCAATTCTTGACTATCTGGCCAACCACAGCGTTTCTCTGACGATTCTAGTTGTTGTCATTCTGGGGGGAGTTTGTTCTTGTTTTTGTGAGGGTATCAACCCTAGGAGACATGGGGAGAACATGCAAACTCCACACAGAAAGGCCCTTTCGCCAAGCCCACCTAGGGTGTGAGCGATAGGGCCTAAACATGGAGATGTGGAGAACACTATATATGGAGATAGTCCAGTCCATGTCATATGGGACTACCATCATAGACAGTAGCCATTGTTAGGCCGGAGTCAATGGCTGTCTGTCTGACTGTCTGTACAGGAAGTGATGTCTAATGACATACTTTTTATGCCCATGAGTCATTCTGTACCACATCTCCATGTTTAGGCCAAACAGGTTTGCTCCATTTCTCCATGTATAGGTCCAAATGCCCAACGTCGAGCTTGACAAGGAGGATACCGCACATTGTACCTCATCCACCATTTCTTCTCTCTCCTTTTGGTATCTTTATCCTCCTCCTCCTTTTTTTCTTTTTTATTCTTCTCTTTTTTTCACAGCCGCCCCCATATTTACTTTAAAAAATATATATTAAATTCTAAGAACGTTTCGAGTACCAGTTTGATACAAGAGCGAATAAGCGCTACACTTCTGGAATCCTGTGCGTCGACTTAAAGTCGGATCCAGGCCTAATAACTTTATCCGCCCCGTTGCCACCTCCTTGTTACATTTTCTTTTCTGAGACACATTGTACCTCATCCACCCTTTCTTCTCTCTCCTTTTGGTATCTTTATCCTCCTCCTCCTTTTTATTCTTCTCTTTTTTTTGTCTTTCTTAGTCTTGTGTATCCTTCTCTTTTGGCTACTGTCTATGACGGTAGTCCCATATGACATGATGGACTGGACTATCTCCATATATAGTGTTATCCACATTTCATGTAGCTGCCCCGTACAGGAAGTGATGTCACAACTTGCTGACATCATACTGACATCACTCCCGTACAGAAGGAAGGTTACAGAAGGAAGGTTACGGAAGGAAGGAAGGTCACTCAAGCGACAAGGTTTTTCAGGGTATACCAGAAGTGTAGTGCTTATTCGCTCTTGTATCAAACCGGTACTCGAAACGTTCTTAGAATTTAACATATTTTCTAAAGTAAATATGGGGGCGGCTGTGTTAAGAACGTTTCGTTGTCAAGCTCAACGTTGGGCATTTGGACCTATACATGGAGAGATGGAGCGAATCTGTTTGGCCTAAACATGGAGATGTGGATAACACTATATGGAGATAGTCTAGTCCATCATGTCATATGGGACTACCATCATAGACAGTAGCCATTGTTAGGCCGGAGTCAATTGCTGTCTGTCTGACTGTCTGTACAGGAAGTGATGTCACATGACATACTTTTTATGCCCATATATGAGTCATTCTGTACCACATCTCCATGTTTAGGCAAACTCCACACAGAAAGGCCCTATCGCTCACACCCTAGGTTGGGTTGGCGTGTTCTCCCCGTGTCTCCTAGGGTTGATATCCTCACAAAAACATGAACAAACTCCCCCCAGAATGACAACAACTAGAATCATCAGAGAAACGCTGTGGTTGGCCAGATGGTCAGGAATTGGCGCGACCTCGCCCTTTAGGGCGAGGTCGCATGTCACCCTGAGGTCGCATATCACCCTCAGGTGTCTTACTAGTAGTAAACTGCACAATAACTATTGAGTGTACTAATTTGACATTTTCTTCCTCACACACTAACTAACCTGGCGATGGTTTCCTTATGTTTATGACAAAAGTACGTACCGTAGCTTAGCTTCACAGTAAGACTATATATAAAATAAAATAGCAGCTCACAAAATTAGCAGCTCACAACGTGTTGTGAGCTTGTAGATCTGCTATTTTCACTAGTTTGGGTCCCGGGCAAACGTCTTAAAATTTGGGAATCGCTGCATTAGACGTCAGTTAATCGTGTCCTTCCTTCCTTCCGTAACCTTCCTTCTGTACGGGAGTGATGTCAGTGTGATGTCAGCGAGTTGTGACATCACTTCCTGATGTCACATGACATACTTTTTATATATATATGTAAATATGGGGGCGTCTGTGTTAAGAACGTTTCGTTGTCAAGCTCGACGTTGGGCATTTGGACCTATACATGGAGAAATGGAGCGAACCTGTGTGGCCTAAACATGGAGATGTGGAGAACACTATATATGGAGAAAGTCCATTCCATCATGTCATATGGGACTACTGTCATAGACAGTAGCCATTGTTAGGCCAACTCAATGGACTGAGTCACAGTGATGTGAGTAAGACACCCGAGGGTGGAATGCGACCTCAGGGTGACATGCGACCTCGCCCTAAAGGGCGAGGTCGCGCCAATTCTTGACTATCTGGCCAACCACAGCGTTTCTCTGACGATTCTAGTTGTTGTCATTCTGGGGGGAGTTTGTTCTTGTTTTTGTGAGGGTATCAACCCTAGGAGACATGGGGAGAACATGCAAACTCCACACAGAAAGGCCCTTTCGCCAAGCCCACCTAGGGTGTGAGCGATAGGGCCTAAACATGGAGATGTGGAGAACACTATATATGGAGATAGTCCAGTCCATGTCATATGGGACTACCATCATAGACAGTAGCCATTGTTAGGCCGGAGTCAATGGCTGTCTGTCTGACTGTCTGTACAGGAAGTGATGTCTAATGACATACTTTTTATGCCCATGAGTCATTCTGTACCACATCTCCATGTTTAGGCCAAACAGGTTTGCTCCATTTCTCCATGTATAGGTCCAAATGCCCAACGTCGAGCTTGACAAGGAGGATACCGCACATTGTACCTCATCCACCATTTCTTCTCTCTCCTTTTGGTATCTTTATCCTCCTCCTCCTTTTTTTCTTTTTTATTCTTCTCTTTTTTTCACAGCCGCCCCCATATTTACTTTAAAAAATATATATTAAATTCTAAGAACGTTTCGAGTACCAGTTTGATACAAGAGCGAATAAGCGCTACACTTCTGGAATCCTGTGCGTCGACTTAAAGTCGGATCCAGGCCTAATAACTTTATCCGCCCCGTTGCCACCTCCTTGTTACATTTTCTTTTCTGAGACACATTGTACCTCATCCACCCTTTCTTCTCTCTCCTTTTGGTATCTTTATCCTCCTCCTCCTTTTTATTCTTCTCTTTTTTTTGTCTTTCTTAGTCTTGTGTATCCTTCTCTTTTGGCTACTGTCTATGACGGTAGTCCCATATGACATGATGGACTGGACTATCTCCATATATAGTGTTATCCACATTTCATGTAGCTGCCCCGTACAGGAAGTGATGTCACAACTTGCTGACATCATACTGACATCACTCCCGTACAGAAGGAAGGTTACAGAAGGAAGGTTACGGAAGGAAGGAAGGTCACTCAAGCGACAAGGTTTTTCAGGGTATACCAGAAGTGTAGTGCTTATTCGCTCTTGTATCAAACCGGTACTCGAAACGTTCTTAGAATTTAACATATTTTCTAAAGTAAATATGGGGGCGGCTGTGTTAAGAACGTTTCGTTGTCAAGCTCAACGTTGGGCATTTGGACCTATACATGGAGAGATGGAGCGAATCTGTTTGGCCTAAACATGGAGATGTGGATAACACTATATGGAGATAGTCTAGTCCATCATGTCATATGGGACTACCATCATAGACAGTAGCCATTGTTAGGCCGGAGTCAATTGCTGTCTGTCTGACTGTCTGTACAGGAAGTGATGTCACATGACATACTTTTTATGCCCATATATGAGTCATTCTGTACCACATCTCCATGTTTAGGCAAACTCCACACAGAAAGGCCCTATCGCTCACACCCTAGGTTGGGTTGGCGTGTTCTCCCCGTGTCTCCTAGGGTTGATATCCTCACAAAAACATGAACAAACTCCCCCCAGAATGACAACAACTAGAATCATCAGAGAAACGCTGTGGTTGGCCAGATGGTCAGGAATTGGCGCGACCTCGCCCTTTAGGGCGAGGTCGCATGTCACCCTGAGGTCGCATATCACCCTCAGGTGTCTTACTAGTAGTAAACTGCACAATAACTATTGAGTGTACTAATTTGACATTTTCTTCCTCACACACTAACTAACCTGGCGATGGTTTCCTTATGTTTATGACAAAAGTACGTACCGTAGCTTAGCTTCACAGTAAGACTATATATAAAATAAAATAGCAGCTCACAAAATTAGCAGCTCACAACGTGTTGTGAGCTTGTAGATCTGCTATTTTCACTAGTTTGGGTCCCGGGCAAACGTCTTAAAATTTGGGAATCGCTGCATTAGACGTCAGTTAATCGTGTCCTTCCTTCCTTCCGTAACCTTCCTTCTGTACGGGAGTGATGTCAGTGTGATGTCAGCGAGTTGTGACATCACTTCCTGATGTCACATGACATACTTTTTATATATATATGTAAATATGGGGGCGTCTGTGTTAAGAACGTTTCGTTGTCAAGCTCGACGTTGGGCATTTGGACCTATACATGGAGAAATGGAGCGAACCTGTGTGGCCTAAACATGGAGATGTGGAGAACACTATATATGGAGAAAGTCCATTCCATCATGTCATATGGGACTACTGTCATAGACAGTAGCCATTGTTAGGCCAACTCAATGGACTGAGTCACAGTGATGTGAGTAAGACACCCGAGGGTGGAATGCGACCTCAGGGTGACATGCGACCTCGCCCTAAAGGGCGAGGTCGCGCCAATTCTTGACTATCTGGCCAACCACAGCGTTTCTCTGACGATTCTAGTTGTTGTCATTCTGGGGGGAGTTTGTTCTTGTTTTTGTGAGGGTATCAACCCTAGGAGACATGGGGAGAACATGCAAACTCCACACAGAAAGGCCCTTTCGCCAAGCCCACCTAGGGTGTGAGCGATAGGGCCTAAACATGGAGATGTGGAGAACACTATATATGGAGATAGTCCAGTCCATGTCATATGGGACTACCATCATAGACAGTAGCCATTGTTAGGCCGGAGTCAATGGCTGTCTGTCTGACTGTCTGTACAGGAAGTGATGTCTAATGACATACTTTTTATGCCCATGAGTCATTCTGTACCACATCTCCATGTTTAGGCCAAACAGGTTTGCTCCATTTCTCCATGTATAGGTCCAAATGCCCAACGTCGAGCTTGACAAGGAGGATACCGCACATTGTACCTCATCCACCATTTCTTCTCTCTCCTTTTGGTATCTTTATCCTCCTCCTCCTTTTTTTCTTTTTTATTCTTCTCTTTTTTTCACAGCCGCCCCCATATTTACTTTAAAAAATATATATTAAATTCTAAGAACGTTTCGAGTACCAGTTTGATACAAGAGCGAATAAGCGCTACACTTCTGGAATCCTGTGCGTCGACTTAAAGTCGGATCCAGGCCTAATAACTTTATCCGCCCCGTTGCCACCTCCTTGTTACATTTTCTTTTCTGAGACACATTGTACCTCATCCACCCTTTCTTCTCTCTCCTTTTGGTATCTTTATCCTCCTCCTCCTTTTTATTCTTCTCTTTTTTTTGTCTTTCTTAGTCTTGTGTATCCTTCTCTTTTGGCTACTGTCTATGACGGTAGTCCCATATGACATGATGGACTGGACTATCTCCATATATAGTGTTATCCACATTTCATGTAGCTGCCCCGTACAGGAAGTGATGTCACAACTTGCTGACATCATACTGACATCACTCCCGTACAGAAGGAAGGTTACAGAAGGAAGGTTACGGAAGGAAGGAAGGTCACTCAAGCGACAAGGTTTTTCAGGGTATACCAGAAGTGTAGTGCTTATTCGCTCTTGTATCAAACCGGTACTCGAAACGTTCTTAGAATTTAACATATTTTCTAAAGTAAATATGGGGGCGGCTGTGTTAAGAACGTTTCGTTGTCAAGCTCAACGTTGGGCATTTGGACCTATACATGGAGAGATGGAGCGAATCTGTTTGGCCTAAACATGGAGATGTGGATAACACTATATGGAGATAGTCTAGTCCATCATGTCATATGGGACTACCATCATAGACAGTAGCCATTGTTAGGCCGGAGTCAATTGCTGTCTGTCTGACTGTCTGTACAGGAAGTGATGTCACATGACATACTTTTTATGCCCATATATGAGTCATTCTGTACCACATCTCCATGTTTAGGCAAACTCCACACAGAAAGGCCCTATCGCTCACACCCTAGGTTGGGTTGGCGTGTTCTCCCCGTGTCTCCTAGGGTTGATATCCTCACAAAAACATGAACAAACTCCCCCCAGAATGACAACAACTAGATTCATCAGAGAAACGCTGTGGTTGGCCAGATCGTCAGGAATTGGCGCGACCTCGCCCTTTAGGGCGAGGTCGCATGTCACCCTGAGGTCGCATATCACCCTCAGGTGTCTTACTAGTAGTAAACTGCACAATAACTATTGAGTGTACTAATTTGACATTTTCTTCCTCACACACTAACTAACCTGGCGATGGTTTCCTTATGTTTATGACAAAAGTACGTACCGTAGCTTAGCTTCACAGTAAGACTATATATAAAATAAAATAGCAGCTCACAAAATTAGCAGCTCACAACGTGTTGTGAGCTTGTAGATCTGCTATTTTCACTAGTTTGGGTCCCGGGCAAACGTCTTAAAATTTGGGAATCGCTGCATTAGACGTCAGCCCAGGTTAGAAGGTTTGGGGATAAAGCAAGAAAAAAATGAGGTTTCGATGGTTTGGACAGATCGAGGGATGAGGGATACATTGGGAGAAGCACACTGAAGATGCCAAGCAAGAGGTGAAGGAAAGGAAAGCCGGAATGACCGAGGAAGACGCAGAAAACAGAATCGGATTGGAAAACGGATGATCCGCTGTGGCGACTGGCGACCCCTGATTAGCCAAAAGAAGAACAGGATTATACTGAAGAATTGTCCAGCTCAGCACCCCTCTCAGAAAAGCCAAAGCATTACAGGCAGTTCTACTGCCTGTTGGGGAGACACTGGGAGACAAACAAGACAACTCTACTGGGAGACACTGGGTTGACAGCTGAGTGACAGCAGTGCTGTTTGCAAGCTGACAGCTCTCGGGAAGAAGCTGTTGATGTGACTGGAGTCCTTTGTCCTCACTTGACCATTAGCCTCTCCCAATGGAAAGCTGTGTGGAGCAGAGGGACACCCAGGGGTGTCGCCACCAAATTCTGGGCCCTGGGTACAAGGATTCAGTGCGGGCCCCCCACGACTGTTCTTCATAGGGGGAGGAGGGGGTTTAACCCATTTAGACTGGTAACGCATTATTACGCATTAATTTGTGCGTTATTGAAAAATAGTACATCTACAAGCTCACAGCGCTGCACCGAGTGCAGCGCTGCAAGCTTGTAGATCTGCTATTTTTGAAAAATCGTGTGAAATTATTTTGTCCAAGTCTTTGAATATTTCAAATCCTTCTAAGGTTTTTTTTTTTTTTTTTTTTTACACCTATGTTTCTATGTCAGTGGTACTCAAACCTTTTCATGTGAAGGACCCACAAAATTATATGTATTTGGCCACGGGCCCCCATCTCAAAATATTTAGTTCCAGGGACCCCCCAAAAGCAACATTTATTTAAAATATACATATATTAAAAGATTTGCACACATTTTCACGACTCGATGCTACGCTGTGAGCTTGTAGATCTGCTATTTTTTAATAGCCAAAGTATTATATATGGCCGAGTTGCATCAAGGGATATGACGTTTTTTCCCTCACCATCCGCCGCCGCAGCACCTGTTTACCTAGTAACCATGGTAACCAGGTAACACGTCCCTGGATTCTTCGCCTGATCAGGGCGGGTGTTTAAACTTCTCCGCCTACCTGTTCATTCCGGCTTCTCTCCTGGCTGTGCTGCTGTTGCCGTCTCGCGCTGTCCGTTGTAGAGATGGGACGATGAGCGTTATTATCGTTTATTGTGATAAAAACACTCACGATAATCGTATTATGGAGATTTAATTTATCATGATATCGTCCTCCGTCATGCACTGGGATCAATTCACCTTTTATTTGCTGAGCTGCATATCTGGTACCACTTAAACCCTCTATAATTGGTAAAGGTCTTTTTTTCACTCTTTAACAAATGTCTTTACCAAAAAAAAGCTGATCTACAAGCTCACAACGCGTCGCAATGCGACGAGTTGTGAGCTTGTAGATCTGCTATTTTTTTAAAAATGTTCCGCCCCAGGATAATGGATTTTGATTATTGCGATAATATTGTAAATCGCGATTTCTTTTGTCACTATAATCGTGATATGACATTTTCATATCGCCCCATCCTTAGTCCCGTTGGCTCGCTGTCTGCTGCTGCCCAGGAAGTTTTGCAATCCCACCGCCTCCCCGCCATCCACCTGCCCTGTTTCTATATCCCCTTGGGGGTCTTAATTAAATCCCTGTAATTCTATTTGGCGTATAACTTAACTAAATGTCCATACTTACATACATACAGAGCTGAATAGAGACAGAACCCTGACACCAAACTATGCTTCAGATATCTATGCTCAATTATGCTCAAAGAAAATATATTCTAAATTCAATCAAGAGTTGTCTGACTGAACTTTTGGGACATCTAGAGAGTCTAATATGTTATATTTATAGAATGATGATACAACACTTGCACATGCTTATGCAACCTACACCATACTTTAGTAAATGTATTTAAAAAAAAAAGAATATATTAAGTTTACTTTGCAAAAGTAACCAAGAATACATTAATAGTATAAACTTAAGCAAGTTGTGAATGCAACTCTTGGCACAATGAATATTATATGAGTGGGCAAATTTGGGTTTGGCATGACTTCGGAGTGCCTTCTTGATATTTAAGAGGTATACTAAAGTGTAGTCTAAAAATATTATTTAACTACAGGTTGTGTTTGTTTGTTAATGGTTCATTTGTGTTTAGAGTGGCGGGATGGGATGGGGAATATGCGATCACAGTGTGTGTAGCCTGTATTTATCATTTAAAAAATGAACTAAACTAGTGAAAACAGCCGATCTACAAGCACACAACGCCTCGCGGCTGTTTTCACTACTTTTGTGCAACGGCCTTGTATGATGAAGCAAGGCTTTACTTAGCGAAAAAACATACAAATTTGAAACTTGGAGATACAAGGTTTCTGCCCGACAGTGACCATATACTCCGACCGAAGACGTTCAACATTTTCTGGCGAAGGTCCAAAAATCTGACAAGACGAGTCTCCAACCAATTGCAAGTGTTCATAGAACTGCAGTACTAATAGACTACCTGCACACCACAAGTTCCAGCGGAGCAAAGGCCTGTTTCTAATGGTGCCCCCAAGGACCAAAGCACCAGCGGGAATCTTTCAGAAACTCAGAGAGAGAGAGAGAGAGTCACGCAGGGGCATTTTAGAGCTCTGAGGCACCATGAGGTACCTTGAAGCAGATGTAAGGTTCATCATTACCAGTGATGGAAAAAAATACTCAAATTTTTTACTTAGGTTAAAGTATCAATGCTCCAATGTGGAAATCCTCTGTTACAAGTAAATGTCCAGAATTCAAACTGTAGGCTACTTGAATAAAAGTATGTAAATATTGGCATCAAAAAGTACTTAACGTACCAAAAGTAAAAGTACCACATGTTTGGAAATAGCAGATCTACAAGCTCACAACGCGTATAAAATAGGATAAAGTGGATTAATGTATATTTTATAATATTATAATTTATATCTGCAAAGTATCAAGTAACCAACGTTTTCAAATAAATGTAGTGGAGTAAAAGTACAATATTTGGATCTGAGATGTAGTGGTGTATAACTAAGTTTTGAAAATTGGAAATTCTCAAGTAAAGTATAAATACCTCACAATTGTACTTAAGTACAGTACTTAAGTAAATGTACTTAGTTACTTTCCACCACTGACTGTAAGTATAAAGCGAAATAATTGCATCTACACCTGCATTTTAGGTCCCTAGCTTATTCTCCTCCAGAGAATATGGAATGATAAGTGACCACGAGTCATAAGTGGTAAAACGGTGTGCACGTCTACAGTGCTTTTTATCCAAAGTGCTTTATACGGCGTGCATTACGGTCTCACACCGACAGCGGAGGAAAAGTACCGACCTGCTCGTCAGGAGCAGCGTGAGGAGTTAAGTGTCTTGCTCAAGGACACTTTGGCACAAAGCTAGGAGGAATCCATGGATTTGAACTGTGGGGCCTTTCAGTTCCCAGGCAGCTGATCTACCTCCTGAGTCACCGCCGAGGCATGTGAACGTCAAACCTGTACCACACATACAGTGTTCCTATGAGGACTCTAAGAAGTACACTACATGTTTTATTTTCTTTGCAGGTGACCATTATTAACCTGCTCAGCAGGAAGGATGCTCAATTGCACACACACAACAACAACAACAACAACAACAACACCACCACCATAACCAGGTCGTTATCAACACCGGTACAGGATGTGGTCCAGAAATTGGATGTTAGTTAAAGTCAGTCCTGTCTGAGCTAAATGCAGAGAGAGAGAGAGAGAGAGAGAGAGAGAGAGAGAGAGAGAGAGAGAGAGAGAGAGAGAGAGAGAGAGAGAGAGAGAGAACAGAAAGGGGTGACAGTAGAGAAGAGTTGGAGAGGCCGGGATAGAGGACGTACAGAGAGAGAGAGAGAGAGAGAGAGAGAGAGAGAGAAAGAATGGAAGCTGCTGCCCTGCTAATCTATTGGCCACAAGCCTTGACACCCACAATACTGTATAATACTGCACAACATGCACACGTGCAATCACATGCATACTCACTCTCACTGTCGCGCATTAGTGCTAATACACAAACACACACGAGTGCATTTGTGCGCGCACACACACACACACACACACACACACGGACACGCACCCTTGGACATCGGGACAATGTGAGCATCCTGAATCGTTTAGTGGCTAAATGAGCCCCTGCTGACTACAGCACTGCTACTAGAGAGAGAGAGAGAGAGAGAGAGAGAGAGAGAGAGAGAGAGAGAGTGTGAGTGTGTCTTTCTCATTCTTGCAGGTGTGTGTGAGTGCGTGCGTGCGTGCGTGTGTGTGTGTGTTCGCGCCCGTGATTTTTCATGTGGTTATGACGTAAAACAATCAATCACGGTGAGTCTGTCAGAGACTCACTTTTGCTTTCTCGTAATATTTGTGTGTGTGTGTGTGCCTGCCTGTGTGCGTGCGTGCGTGCGTGCGTGATCGTGCGTGCGTGCGTGCGTCACGGTGCGTGTATGTGTGTTGTGTTGTCAGTAGCCAGGGAAATAAGCCTTCATAGTAAACCAATCAGCTGGCAGTGTACTAAAATATACCTGACAAAAACCTTCTGCTTCTCTTGTATGGAAACCCTCTCTCTTTCTCTCTCTCTCTCTCTCTCTCTCTCTCTCTCTCTCTCTCTCTCTGACTACCTATTTACATGCATACTGTACCTACCATCAGCACACCAACGTGTAAACCTGGACAGTGTGACAGTAATTGCCCCTTCTCGCAGGTAAACACATCCACACACCGAGCGTTGCATATAATCCCAAATTAACATAATGAGACATGATTGTTTTGTGCTGTGCAGGATAAGCAGAAGCACTTCAGTACAGTATGTCCCTTTCTGGAAGTCGTCAACATAGTTCCAATCAATGTTTGAACTACGTGGAGGAGTCCTTAAACTTAACTAGATGCCTTCTTTATCATCTTTATAGTGTGGCGGCCAGTGTTGGGTGTAACGTCGTTATAACTAACGACGTTACGTAACAACGTTAGTTTGGCGGTAGCGGAGTAACTTAACGAGTTACATTTTACAATATAACAATTAGTTACTTAGTTATATTTTCAAAAAAGTAATCTCGTTATTTTTTTTAAAAAGTGTCCCATTTTCACTGTTCATTTTGTTACCACCGATTAAAAAAGAAGCCCCGAGTCACATTTCCTCCTTCTGTCTTATTCTGTCAACAAATACACGTGTGTAGCTGTCTGTCTGCCTGTCTGCCTCCCTCGTATGTCAGCCAATCGCATTCCTTTCATCTCTCCAGCTCTGCAACGCGCGTCATGTCGAAACCAGGAAATCAACTCACTCACTGTTGTTGACTGTTGACTTGGTGCTCTCCATCCATGTCCCACAAAACAACGACAGAAGCTGCTGCGACCGTCTGTAATATAGCCTACGTGTTGATCGTTCCTCACAACGGGGAGATATTAGTAGCGTCCGTGCCTTTAGTTGATTGTGCACTCTTGTCTTCTTATGTTTACCAAACTTCCACGCTGGTGGGTTTTAATGGTCGGTAACGGTAACGGTAGCTCGTTAAGTTACAATTGTCATCGGGTAGCGGAGTAACTTAACGGATTCGTTTTTCAAGTCAGTAACTAAAGTAACTTAACGAGTTACTTCAAAATGTAACGATACCCAACACTGGTGGCGGCTGGCCTGATGCCTGATGTTATTCGGTATTATGAATAGAAAAAATAGGAAATCTACAACCTCAACATGTTGCTAACTTACTATGTGATGCGTTACAAATACAAATACATTTTGAGGGACACGGGACAACTGGTCAATTTGGACATTAAATGTGATGGTCAATGTCCAAAAATGTGACAAAACAAGACTTCCCCTTGCGTTCCTATAGCACGGTAGTCTGACAGAATATGAACCAAATCATTAGCCTGGCACGGCCATCCCGAGCTACGTCATCACCAATGTGCTTCCTTTCTCGGTCTGGGGTCCCTCCCATAGAGTCTCATTACGAGAAATTATGTTCTAATTTCCAATCAAATCGCTGCATTTGGAGCGACCCGCCTGACACCGCTCCTGATTGGTCGAGCTGCTGCTGCACCTCTCACATTTTGAAAACAAACATGGCAGCCACCATGTCCGAAGCGAGTTCACAAATCACAAATAAAAGCTGAATTAAGCGAAGTTATCTGAAATCAACGGCATCTCAGAACTTAAAAAAGAAGGAACAGGGTTTGCACTTTTGGAATTGCTATCTGGAAGAGACATATTTGCTGTTCTGCCAACGATGTTTTGATGCGCTGATGGCTACTGACTGGGTAAAGGAATCTGTCTGTCAAAGTGAGTAACTACGTCATCGTAATGAGTTGTCTAGGGCCGGGTCCCAGACTCTCCCCTCAGGAGAGTCTGGCTGTTGCGAGGCTACCAAATCATCACATTTGTCAGTGAGCGCTAAACCTATTGGATTCTGAGAAGAAGGGGAAAAAAGCGAAGTGAAGACCTCAAAGCAACTCTAAGGTACTGTTAACTGTTATCGTGACATTTTTTGTTGAGCCAGCAATCCAGTGGCTTCCGGGAGGTTATTGTGACTAAGCTACGAAATAAGCTCTTTAACTAAGCAATGTTAAAGTTTTTTTGTGTGTGTGGTTGATATGGAAAATAGGGTTTTAAGAGCTTTAAGAGGGTTAGAGTAGAGTATAGCACTGCAGTCTGTTTTTTTTTTTTTTGGAAGAATAAGCGCTGGTTCCTCAGTGCACACACCAGTAGTTCCTGTGGAACAAAAGGCCCTGCACTGTTCCTAATGGTGCCCCCAAGGACCAAAGCACCAGTGGGAATCTCTCAAGTCAGAGTGATTTGCAGGTGCATTTTAGATCTCCGAGGCACCACGAGGTGCCTTGAAGCACCCCGATGAACAGATAACTGCTGCCACAAGTGTACGTTTTGTTGAGCCAGCAACCTTAGTGGATTTGGGGAGATTATTACGACTGAGCTATGAAATAAGCTCTTTAACTGCGCAAGATGTAAACAAAAACGTTGCGTTGTCTTTGAGGTACGGAAAATAGGGGTTTAAGAGGGTTACAGTTGAGTAATGGTATAGATGTTCATTCAGGGTAAATTGTGTAAGAAGACATCAGAAAACACTAATAAAACTGAAATGAATAAAACCCTATTGAAATATACGGCACAGTTTTCTGTAGCCCTGGGCACTAAATGCCTGGCCAAAAAAGCAGCGGTAAAACGGTGCCGAAACGCGTTGGCAGTAAGCCTCACCCCCGCTGGTGAATCGGTTAATGCTGCGGCTACAACCCAGACCGGGTCGCAGCCGCGGGCAACACAAAATGATTAATCCGGCCCTGCCTCCAACCGGTTGCAGTTTACATCCATGTCTGTCCAGACTCATATACATACACACACAGGTAATTTATATGCAGGGAAGGCTTGTGAAGGAACGTAATGAACACGTGTTTTGTGAGGTCAGAGTGACCTTGACATTTTGATCACTGAATCCTAATCAGTTCATCCTTCAGTCCCAGGTGCAGTGGAATTAACCCATTTAGGCCTAGAATTATTGAGTGCCGCGCTGCGAGCTTGTAGATGTGCAATTTTTGAAAAATCGTGAAAATGTGTGCAAATTTTTCAATATATATTTTTACAAAGCAAACGTTTGTAACTCAAATCTCTGCTTCTGTGGGGTCCCTGGAACAACATATTTTGAGATGGGGGTCTGCGGCCAAATAAATGTAATTTTGGGGGTTCTTGACATGGAAAAAGAACCGCTGATTTAGTGGAAGGATTTACTGTAGAAGTCGGGTCAAAGATTGGGTCAAAGACATTCAAAGACACATTTTCGCAGCGCGGCACTCGGTGCCGCGCTGTGAGCTTGTATATCTGCTATTTTTCAATAGTTAAAGCATAAAAGAATGGTTAAAGTGGTTAAAATCTAACACGGCGTCGGGCGCGTCCCAGGTATTTGAGGGTTTAACTACAGGTGTTCCCGAGATACCCACGTTCACGAGAATGAGAAGGAGGACAGACGACCCCGGAAACATAACGCCTCGGGCCAACAACTGTCACCATGTGGAGACATAAAAACTAAACATTAAAAAAGTGAGGTGTAAGCTATCACCCTCCCACAGTGTATTTACAGCTAACAGTGGGGCCAGAGGCTACGTTGTACCGCGGCAATGAAAAAATAAAAGAAACATGTGAGCTTTAGCAGATAATCGTTCTTACTTGACCCCGCGCGAGCACACACACACACACACACGCACACACGCACGCACGCACGCACGCACGCACGCACGCACGCACGCACGCACGCACGCACGCACGCACACTTCTTTGTCTTACTAACACTGCAGCCTGAAATGTTATTTACCGTGGTGAAGAAAATAGTGCACTGTAACAGCTTTAGCCTTAGGGTCATGGAACCCACTTAGCAAATAAAGGACTCTGCACTACTGTGTGTAGCCTCTGAACGCATTGGGAACATAAAAAAATAAAAACCCAGAAGGATTTCAAATTAAGGAAGCAATTTCCTATTGTGTGTGCAAGAAAAGAGTGAGTGAGAAAGAAAACAGAGAGGCCAAATGATTGGGGGCATATTTATGCACGTCACGTCAGTTTGTGTTTTAGCTTTCCATTGTTAACCAACACTTGGACAGAGGACACCGTCAGACTAACCCGTGTAATGGAGGAGAGGAGAGGAGAGGAGAGGAGAGGAGAGGAGAGGAGAGGAGAGGAGAGGAGAGGAGAGGAGAGGAGGAAAAAAAAGAGGAGAGGAGCCAAAGTGAACGGAGGAGAGAGCCAAGATTGAGCAGGTCTGCGGCGAAGAGATAAGACTAGTCCAAGTGTCACTACAAGACTGCTACTGTACATTGATCTGAGAGGGGTGGAGAGACAGAGACAGAGACAGAGAGAGAGAGAGAGAGAGAGAGAGAGAGAGAGAGAGAGAGAGAGAGAGAGAGAGAGAGAGAGAACTGAATTGAACTTGCAAGAAGAGAAGAAAAAGGAGAAGTAAATACCGACAAAAAAAAAGAGAGCGGCTCAGTGAAACGGAGCGGGAGTCTTTCATTACGGCGCACACGCAGTGTCTCAGGATATCATTTTGAAATGCTCTGTTTGCTATTATTATGACATAAACAAACACGCTGCGAGACGCCTGCCAAGTGGAAGCTTACCTGTTAACCTGCTCAGCATGGGCCCGGCCAGGGACGTCACAAGGGGGACTGAGTTACCAGGGCCCAAGGTGGAGAGGCCTTAATTATTTTAAACTTTAGCTATTGAAAAATAGCAGATATACAAGCTCACAGCGCGGCACCGAGTGCCGCGCTGCGAGCTTGTACATCTGCTATTTTTGAAATGTCGTGAAAATGGGTGCAAATGTTTGAATATATGTATTTTTTAAGCATACATTTGTAACTCAAATTTTGCTTCTGGGGGGTCCTTAGAACTAAATATTTTAATATGGGGGTCCGTGGCCAAATACATATCATTTGGGGGGTCCTTGACATGAAAAGGTTTGAGCGCCACTGACATGATTTTTCAAAAATAGCAGATCTACAAGCTTGCAGTGCGGCAACTGTGAGATTGTATATCTGGTATTTTTCAATAGTTAAAGCACAAAATGCGCAATAATGCATTCCCAGTCTACTGTAAATGGGTTAAGCTAACCCAAGCACACAGGAAACCAAACTAAAGCCTTGCTCTATGGCCAAAGACATTCCCCTGAATACAGTATATGCTGAACTCGCAGTTCTACAAGTGAGCTTGTAGACCGTCTATTTTCGGCAAAGAGATTTGGTGTAGAGAAAGAGAAATTGAGGGACCAAGTATAGATCCGTGAGGGCCCCCTGTCAACTAAACTATGTATAGAAGGAGTTTTCAGGTCAAGGACCCCTTATCTGAGAGAGAGTCGGAGCAGGGACGCCCACTGCATACTGCGTAAAATTGTGTTGCAGATTTTTCATAGATTTCATCATATCATAGACTTGTTTACTGTCATGTTTGATTCATGTTAATGAGTATTTTCAGACATCACTAAATCATCACTTAAACCCTCAATAATTAGGAAAGCTTGACCGTTGGCTATGTACTTGGTCTGCTCTTTTCCCCCTCTACACCAAACCTCTTGCTATTTTCGGTTAATGTTCCCTCAGAATAGGGATGCTGGGTTGAAGTGGTTAATGTAAGGACCCCTGTTGAAGACCCCTGATGTATATGATTTAAACTAAGGCAGGGTATTTGATTTCACTTAAGTTTCAGTTTTCATGTAGGTGAGGGGGCCTTCCTCCAATCATGATGAAGTGGGGGCAGGCCTTGGTGCGCGTAAGGCCTGCCCCCACTCGACCATGATTGGAGGAAGGCCCCCACTCTATCCTGATTGGAGGAAAATGTGTCACCCAACAGTTTTGGTGGAGGAGCTCGACCAGAACGGAAACTGCTTTTTCTCCTCACAGGGATAAGGCTGAAGTCCAAACATGGACCAAACACTCTATAGTAACTAGTACTATCAGAACTTAGACCCATTTTGTTATTGAATTGCATGAAATCACTATAGGCCTACCCTACCTTTACGAGTTTCAGAGCAACATACTGCATACTGTATCAGAAGCTATTAGTCAATTGATTACTGTCAAGTCTTTTATACTGATGTCGTACAACTACTGTATGTACAGTATTAATCAGGCGTTAGAGTCGTGTGTAAAAATATGAACATAGCCTCTAACCATACACGTTCAATAAGTTCAATGAGGAAGATCTCTTCTCTCACGCTTACATCTTTGCACGTTAGTTTCTTGCTGGGAATTCTCCAAAGAAATTATTTTGCTCACAGCTTAGCATGAGCACTATATACGAGCCAATGGGACTCTGCAGTCAGCCAATCAGATGACGTGTTAAGACTTTAGGGGGGTTCGCTCTCCTATTAGTCCTATTAAGCTCTTACCATTCATCGTATAGAATGTTTAAATGTTAACAGAGTCTAATCGTCACATTTAAATCTTTAATTCAATAAAACGTTTCGTTTGGATCTCTCCTTTTATTGAAATGAAGATGAATAATATGTGTGTGATGAATGTTACCCTCCTTGGAAAGTCCTACAGAGAGGCTTGACACGGATGGGATGTGGGGAACGGAGAGAGAGAGAGAGAGAGAGAGAGAGAGAGAGAGAGAGAGAGAGAGAGAGAGAGAGAGACCGCGTGAGACAGAAAGAATTAAAGAAAGAGCGAGGTAATGTTTTCAGTAAATGTGTCAAATTCTCTGGTCTGCTGGGAACATATGGCCGTGGATTACATCTCTCTACCTGTGTGTGTGTGTGTGTGCGCGTGCGCGTGTGCGTGTGCGTGTGCGTGTGCGTGTGTGTGTGTGTGTGTGTGTGTGTGTGTGTGTGTGTGTCTTTCTGTAAGTGTAACTGTCTGTCTGGGTGTGTGTACGCGAGTACCTCCAGCTGCTTGGATCAGCAGAGCTTTACATCCACAGGGAACCATTAACCAGATAATAAGGAGACCAGGGAGAGGGCTGTGTGTGTGCGTGCGTGTGTGTGTGTGTGTGTGTGTGTGTGTGTGTGTGTGTGTGTGTGTGTGTGTGTGTGTGTGTGTGTGTGTGTGTGTGTGTGTGTGTGTGTGTGTGTGTGTGTGTGTGTGTGTGTGTGTGTGTGTGTGTGTGTGTGTGTACACTACTTCCATGTGAATGCGTGTAAATGAGAGAGACGAAAGAGGAAAAACAGAAAGCTAAATACACTTCAAGCCTGACCTGGGTCAATAGCAGCATTACCATTAGTTGTAGTAGTTTCAAACAGCTTTGGCACAACAATATGGTATAAGTGTGTCCCTCGGGCCTCGAAACCTTAGACCTCCATAGACATTAAGAGCTGGAATTATTTTATACTTTAGCTATTCCAAAATAGCTGATATACAAGCTCACAGTGCAGCAACGAGTGCACGCTGTGAGCTTGTAGATCTGCTATTTTAGAAAAATCATGAACATTTTTGCAAATCTTTGAATATATATATTTTTCAAAGCAAACTTTGAAACTAAAATTTCAGCTCCTGGGGGTCCCTGGAACAACATATTTTGAGATGGGGGTCCGCGGCCAAATACATGTAATTTTGGGGGTCCTTGACATTAAAAAGTTTGAGAACCACTGATTTAGAAGACATATATAAAATCGGGTAAAAAATGCTCAAAGACTTGCACAAATGTTCAAGATTTTCCTCGCTGTGACCTTGTACAGTATATTTGCTATAGTTAAAGCATAAAATAATGGTTAAAGTAATAATGTTCAGTGGCGTAGGGACCTCCGCCGGGCCCTAATGCAAGGTTTTCACCACAGCCGGTTTACTTTTGACCACAAGAACAACACTTTGACTATAGTAGCAGTTGGCAGTACACACACAAATACAGTAGGCAACAGCGGCCATCAAAACATAATACTGCATTACTGTACAGGTACAGTAATGCTATTAATTACCTTTGAGTGGAAATTCTGTTCCTCCTCTGAGTCACGGACTAATCAACACTATCCTACTTGCTTCTGTAGCCTACAACTCTTTTTCTTTTTTAATTGCGCGGCGGGCCCACCAAAGAAATCCGATATTAGTTTCAGAGCCATGCTGTAAAAAACTACCGATAACAGCCCTAACCAGACGGCAGGTCTCACTCACTGCTGAAGACTAAAGAAAATTATTCATGCCTACCGCTAAACGTAAACAGTAAACAGCTGGCCTCAAGCAACTGGTCTGATTGGGCATTTCACGTAGCACTCGTCAAGAGGGGCAATAGAAAGTCCTCTCAATCCGGTGGGCAAGGTTTTATTTCTTGTTGTTTTTAGTTCTTTTGTTCCCCGGAGCAGTGGTGGGGGCCCACTTGATTCATTGACATAACATTTTAATTATCCAGAAATGTGCTACACAAGATTGTTCAATTGATATAAAAAAGTAATAGATCTAGATAGAATAATTGCTCCGAAAATAATCGCTAGTCGCAACCCTATCACAATTGTGATTTGATTGGATTGGTCACAGCGACGGCAGCCACTTAGGACTGATAAAGTTTATTAAAAGAGAAACATCGAAGGAGCCCTGAGGAGCTACTCGAGCTCCAGTGCACCCCATCCTCACTTTGACATTCTGAGCAGATTTACACCCGATGCTTGGATTTATTTGCAGTGCTGATACCAGTCTGCCTGCAATCAGAATCGTCTGATCCGGATGACGTGCTCTGATTTAAAGTGAAGTTAAAAATGTCTGAAAGTCAGTTCAGCCTGCTGGTTCAGCCTGTTAGTTACAGTCAGTACATTGGGAGGCGTTATAATAAGTCCAGGTCATGTCTGCGCTGGTTTGGCTCTGGTTCACTGCATCCATCACGTCTCCAGTGGTGGAGAGTAACTAAGTACCCATGCTCAAGTACTGTACTTAAGTACTACTTTGGGTCATTTGTACTTTAATGGGGTATTTTCAATTTTCAGAACTTCTATTTCTACTGCGCTACACATCAGAGGCGAATGTTATACTTTTACTCCAGTACAATTACATGAGAACACTTTAGTTACTAGTTACTTTGTAGATTATATAGCCGATCTAAAGGGGCCACCAGATAGGCTCTAAATCAGCCTTTTGACTCGGGAGTGTTTTTTGCAGATCTTTCAGTCCGAGTGTACCAAAAAAGCAACTGGGTTAAGCACCGTTGGTCTGACCAGTTTAACATTCACCAGGTTAGCATTCGCCAGCGTCGGTAGGTTAGCATTTCACCAGGTTAGCATTCACCAGTGTCGGCAGGTTAGCATTTCACCAGGTTAGCATTCACCAGTGTTAGTTTTACTGAGGTTAGGGTTAAGGTTAGGTTTAGATGTATCTCCGTCCCCCCGACTTTTGTCACGTTCGCGCAGCCAATCAGCTTCCGCTGCCTTAACCCAGTTGCCTTTTTGATACACTCGAAACTGCAAAAAACACTATGCCTTTTGACTCAGTGGCTTTTAGCTTTCAGGAAGAAACCAAAACTACACAGGGATGGCACATTTGCACATTATAACCCCAGGTGGTGGTCCATTGGAGTAATTTTAACTCCATAGACACATACTGTACAAAACAGAAAAAGTAGAATTCATGGCACCACCTCTTTAAGTAACAAATGTGAGTACTTCTTCCACCACTGCACGTCTCTCCACTCCACTGTTCCTGCCGTTTTCAGCTGTGCTTGTCAAGGAAAGCACGGTTAGGCCTGGCCAGAACCCTACAGTTAATAAGACATGTCAGGATTCTGGCTATAACTCCACTATCATTAATGCATGTTACAGTACATGACGAGTTTAAGTGCAAACGGTGACGACTTGACTGACAAGCTGTCGACACATTTCATTACTTTTCAGTCAGTATTACGCCGCCACTTCTGACCCTGCCCTCGGCTGGTGTTAATTTCCGAATGCAAATGCACGGTTGTGGAAAGTCTCTTCTTGACTGACTTCTGATGTGTGTGTGTGTGTGTGTGTGTGTGTGTGTGTGTGCGTGCGTGCGTGCGTGCGTGCGTGCGTGCGTGCGTGCGTGCGCTGGAGAAAATTAACAGGACCGCATTCTGCTTCGCAAACACTGAGCCCAAGTGTGAAGTGTAGCAAATAAAACGCCCAACCGCTTCAAGTAGGTCACACACACACACACACACACACACACACACACACACACACACACACACACACACACACACACACACACACACACACACACACACACACACACACACACACACACACACACACACACAGGTGCATGAACACAACATGCATGTACTGTATCTGTGCAGACATTCATGAAAAATATAGATGCGCAAGTACACACACTGTCTTTCGGAGCTTTCGAGAAGTTTGCGTGACTCAGCAGGAGCCTCGGTATGACAGCTCAGCTTGCGTCTCCTGCAGTGCCTGGGGTGTGCGTGCGTGCGTGCGTGCGTGCGTGCAAGAGAGAGAGTAAGGAGATAGCTTGAAGGAGACCACTTGAGCAGCGTAATCCGTTAACACTCAGCACAAGTGCTTCAATACATGGTGACGCGCGCACACGCACACATCCAGACACAATCTGCTTCATGTCAAATTGTCATCAATGTCTGATGCGTAAACAAGAAATATAACATTTTATCTGTTTTGACAGACCATGCTTCAATGAAGGAGAAAGGCACCAAGAAAAGGAGAGAGAGAGAGAGAGAGAGAGAGAGAGAGAGAGAGACAGAGAGAGAGAGAGAGAGAAAGAGAGAGAGAGGAAAACAACATTATATGATCAATTCTATTTATTAGCTCTGTGGCCTCACAGAATGAAAGAATGAATGGATGACAGTGAGGACAGGAGAGGGACAAGAGAATGGAGCTCTCTGTCCCTTTGCTCTGCTGCCACAATAAGCCCATCCCCAGTAATGTGCTCAATTATGTATTTTTCAGGGCTGGCATAAACCGAACAGATGGAGTCATCCGTCAAAGATGGACAAAAGCCGACACCGTTCGCCAGACCAAGGCTCTGACCAACTCCCGTCCCCGGCTAATGACCACAGCTATAGCACACTGTGCACAGGCCAAAAAGAGACTTAGTGGGATTCTTATGCTGTGCTCAGTGGTGGAAAAAAGTACTCACATATTTTACTTAGTATCAATACTGCAATATAGAAGTACCGGTACACGTAAAGGTCCGGAAATCAAAATGTATTTAAGTACCAAAAGTAAGAGTAACAAAATGTTTGAAAATAGCAGATCTACAAGCTACAAGGAGAGGAGAGGAGAGGAGAGGAGAGGAGAGGAGAGGAAATGATAACAACACTCCCATGAAGGTGTCACCATCTAGCTAGACAGCCTCTGGCAATAAAACACAACAGACACACAAACACACAAACATGCACACGACTGCGTGGGCGTGCACATGCAAACACACACGCACGCGCACACACACACGCACGCGCAAACACAGAGGGGTAAAGTGAGTTGTGAAAGTCAAAAAGTGTATTTGTAAGTCAGCCCGCCAACTTTTGCAGTTTAAATCACTGAATGGGCAGAATCTTACTGACATCAACTATTTAACACGTTTAACCTCTCCATGTTTGGACACGGGGGGACGTGCCGTGCATTGTGTCACATGACACCTTGTAAAGCATGGATCTTTTACAGATTTTTATTTTGGGCCTTTTTTTGGGGGGGGGGGGGACTTGCATTGATCCCCGTGGGGGAGTTCGTTCTCTCCATGTGACCCTCCGTTGCTGTCAGCGAGTTGCGCCCAGGGAGCAGCTAGGGGCCGGGTTCAGTGTCTTGCTCAAGGACACTTCGACACAAAGCCAGGAAGAACCCGGGATCAAACCGGGGACCTTCCAGTTCCCAGGTGGGTGATTTATCTCCTGCAGAGCCAATTTGCCACCCGCCTCCATGAAATGTTCTTTGCACAAGTTTTCACCAACATTATGCGAGGCCTTTTCAGCTGCAAGGACTTATTAACACATGATGGCTAAAAGCCAAAGCTATTCAAGTATAGTTTACCGACGAGCTCAGAAAAGAGCAAATTTGTTCATTCAATTTAATCACAACACATTTTATTATTGAACCAGGCTAGCACAGTGTGGTTTATGTGGCAATAACATGACTCGTTAAACACTTCAACAGTGCCATCCCTATTTTGGGCAAATTGGGCAAATTATTTAAAAAGTTTTGATAATAGCAGGTGTACTTTCTCTCAATGTATTGCAATATGACATGGTTATTTGTTGTACTCTTAAGCATTAGCCTGGTTCCAGCCCATAGACTCGCCCACTGTCTGAGCGGACTGTTTCAGCTGAAATCAGGCTACTTAAAGGTCCGCTGTCAGCCCCGAAATTATAATAGTATGATACAGTAGGTCATGTGGTCTCTCTCCCGTGTGCATCCTGAAACAGTCTGAAGCTGTCTCAGTGTAATCTGCCCAACAACAGCTGACCAGTACAGTAAAGCCCCTATCACATAGGCACCGCGGTGATAAGCTATCCACCGCGGTGTAGTCTTTTTAAAGCCTATCATAGTCCAAGGTGAAGAGCTATCCACCGCAAATTTTAGGTGTAAAGCTTTCCACCTCAAGTCAGAAAATAAGTGAAGGCCATCATAGTCAGTCACGGTGAAGTCCTAACACTGTGACTGACTGGTCTAGATCGACCAATCAGTGAACGGGGATAAGAGCCTATCTGTCTGATAGTAAAAACAGAGAGATGTGTCGGGACCACTCGCGGTGGAAAGCTCTTCACCGCGAGGAATGACATAACGTTGTAGTTTTATGACTCAAAAAGACTACACCGCGGTGGATAGCTCTTCACCGCGGTACCAACTCTGATAGGGGCTTTAGTTATAAAACTACAACATTACGGAATTACTCGCAGTGAAGAGCTATCCACCGCGAACCCCGACACATCTCTCTGTTTTTACTATCAGACAGATCGGTCTATCACCCCGTTCACTGATTGGTCGATTTAGAACAGTCAGTCACAGTGATAGGACTTCACCGTGACTGACTATGATGGCCTCTACTTGTTTTCTCACTTTAGGTGGATAGCTTTACACCTAGAATTTGCAGTGAATAGCTCTTCACCCTGGACTCTGATAGAGGCTTTATTAGTCATACAGACAGGCTTACAGACAATTAATTTGATAGGCTTATAATTGCACATCCCCACAAATACATCATAAAAATATTAACTTGTTTTTTAAGATGATTCTTAAAGTGACAGTAACCCTTTAGGTGACAGGCCCCCTTTAAGTATGGCTGATGGAGTGAAGAGGCTTACACTATGCAGTCCCTTTGCAGTACTGTCAGATACAGTAACTCACAAAGAGAGTGAAAATGTATTTATAAAATATAATTACAAATGTGAATATTATACTTGATTTTGGCATTCAGGCTCTGCTATATTCTACTCCCTGCTCAGCAAATGGAGGGATTTATTTATTCATAAAACAAACAAGCCTTAGGGAAAGCAGAGCCCACTGGTTGGTGCTGCATGGGCTGGTGGGAGAAAACCAACTCACCCCACCAGCCTCAGTGACACGGACAGCCAGACGAACAACAGTGAATAACAGTGACTCTCAACCTGTGGTCCGGGGCCCAATGGTGGGCCGTGAGTATACTGCAAGTGGTCCCCAAATGGGAAAACACTAAGATTTCCGTAATATAACATTAACTCATTAGAGGTCCACATCGTGGCAACACGTCAATCTCTTTGATGTCTCTGGGGGCCCATTGACGCATTCAACGCGTTGTACAGTAAACTATACTGTACTGTAGCTACTGTACCAGGCTACCGCGGTGATCAAAAAACTCCATTTCCCGAAATGCAGCGCGAGATCACGTGACCGGGAAGTGCTGTCTCCCTCATAGACATCAAGCCCCCAGAACGGCTTGTAAATGTTGAAGCGGCCGCCCTACTGGCCAAAGCTGGAATTTCAGGCGGGGTGAAACATACATGCACGAGCATATGAGCGCGAACCTGGGGTCTACAATAGGGTTCAATGGACATCGACGTCGTTCGTGACGTCATAGCATTCCCCAGAATGCACCTGGATTAGCTACATGCTAGCACGTAGCCGTTGCTTCAAAACGCCACTGAGCACTTGCATTGAAATGATAGTGGGGGCGGGGCTCGTCCGCTCTCTATTTTATATATACTCTATGATAGACATGCCTGTTACGCTGCTGCAGAAAAGTGCATTTTTCCGTTACAAAAGCACTGGGGCTCGTGATTGTTTAAAAACGGTCCTGACTGAAAAAAAAAAAAAAAAAAACATTATTGTGATAAACAGGACATAGTTGGATTACATTTACTCAGATTACTTTTTTTGCCAGGAGGACCTCAAAGGTACATAAAATGGCGGGTTGCCATGGGCACCTGCCGATTAAATGTTGTATTATCCTGGGCACGCTACCAGTTAATATTTAAAAAGATTAATGTGAAAACGTCTTATTGTGATAGAATAAATAGGAATACCGTGTTGGTTCCATTGATCCAGTGTGTGTGTGTGTGTGTGTGTGTGTGTGTGTGTGTGTGTGTGTGTGTGTGTGTGCGTGCGTGCGTGCGTGCGTGCGTGCGTGCGTGCGTGCGTGTGTGTGTTGAGAACCACTGCCGTAGAGCATTAATTTGGTCAGTTGCTTGATTGATATGTCACTTATACCCACATACTGTAGTAGCGAGTGTAAACCTCAAATGGCTGAACCAGCTCGCAAAGCTGCCCACCATTCATTAGAAGCGCCGCAGTGGAAGCTGAACCGTAGTTAAAACATATCGTTCTCCACCGAGAGGAGATATTGCTGTGCCGAAGGGAGAAATAAGGGTGGAGAAAAATAAATAAATCTCTTAAGCCTTCTCTTCCCAAATGGAGCTGGTGTGGTGGTACTGTAGGCCTTGGGGAAGTGCCGGAGGCACTGCCGGGAGGAATCAAATTAGGACGTGAAATAAGTAGAAATGAATTTCAGAGTCCAGTGGTTATCATAACACCATATGGCTGTGCAGCGGAATTTCTCTGGACATTCGAGACCGAGCTCTTGCACGTTGTTACAGCTTAACCTATTCAGAACGGGTACACATTATTGTGTATCATTATTTTATGCTTTAGCTATTGAAAAATAGCAGATATGCTTGTAGATCTGTCTTTTGAAACCTTCTAAGATTTTTTGAAAAACCTATGTTTCTATGTCAGCAATCTGGCCAGCCATCGTCAAAGAAAGGGTCCTTTTCACTTAACTGGAGCTCAGTTAGTCTGTTCTTGAAAGACTGGTTCTCAAACCTTTTCATGTGAAGGACCCCCAAAATGATATTTATTTGAGTTACAAACGTTCGCTTTGAAAATACATACATTCATTGATTTGCACACATTTTCACGACTTTTTTCAAAAATAGCAGATCTACAAGCTCACAGCGCGGCACTCGGTGCCACGCTGTGAGCTTGTATATCTGCTATTTTTCACTGGTCAAAGCATTCAATAATTCTAGGCACTAAATGGGTTAAATGAATAGTCCACAACAGCTTTTATACGGCTATGTGATTGTGTTGAATTATAGATGATGCACTACAGTAGCTGATTCCACTAGTGGGTGCATTATGAGTGTATTATGTGTGGTCCTGGTGGGGAGTGGGCGTTAAAGCACGGCATAGTCATCTTGCAGTCAAGCATCTGAAGCAAGGGTTTCTTTCGCCAAATTTATACAGTACTTTGTGGCATGACCGCCACTTCACAAGTCTTCATCCAGTCTGTACAAACACCTTTCCAGAACTTCATTTTAAGTTAAAAAGAAAAAAACAACAACAATAAAGTCTATGTAATGTTAACCCGTTAAAACCGTAAAAGCATCTGTCATTGTAGATGTTAGCTATGTACAGTATTTAGCAACATTTTCTGATAACTCTTAGGATTTAGAAGACCAGATATACAATTGCTCACAGGGCAGTCACAAAACAACATTTTTGGATGGGGTCCCACGGCCAAAAACATATCATTTTGAGGGTTCTTGACACTAAAAGGTTTAGAACTACTGATTTAGAAGGCATTTGTAGAATCAGCCTCAGGTTAAGTTGTACCCTACCTTTAGAGGAGTGCTTCACCCCCAAAATAACCTTTGTTCTGCCAGTTACTCATGCCGTGATGCCTTGAATTCACGGAGATGTTTTGTTTTTCTCAAATGCCTCCACAGTGCAGCAACTGAGAAAATACTTGATGAATTGAAGTTAATAAGGGATCAACTTTAACAACAGCAAAACTATTATCCGTGGGGGAAAAAAAATGTTGGTTTGTGTTGAAACTCACATGCACACCCAGGTTCGTGCACAAGACTGTTCGTGCGTGAGAAATGTTTTAAATAGTATCTCAAGTCTGACACATGCTTTGGAGTACTGACTGAGCATATGACACTTGGATTATACTGAGATTTTATAAGCTGATTCTTTGATAGGAGTTTCACAGTTGTTAAACTTTGCTGTTGGCCTCCTATTAACTTCAATTCATCAAGTACTTTCTCAGTATGTGGACTCTCTCGCATGCCTCGTTCACCAGGGAGGCATGCGAGAAAAGAACCACAATGAATGAAAGAAAAGAGGAAATGAGGTGAAAAATTGTGTATTTCATATCGATCTTTTATATGGTGCAGGCTTTTGTTCAGCCAGACTAGAGTCTAGACTAGACAAGACAATATTGACATTGTAATGACACAATTGCGCTACTTATGCTCGTAGCTAAACTGTGTCAATGTGATTACTGTAGCTACCGATTGATCGTTTGCTTTAGTCCATTCAAACCGGCTTCAAAATGCCATAGAGAAAGTAGCAGAGCACCTGAAAAAGTTAATCTTAGATACTCAGTAATTCAAGTTCAATGTTTGAGAAAATAAAACACTGCAAACTATCACTTTCACAAACTATCACAACACGTCACCTGCCAGTTCATTTTGACTACAAGTCCTTTCACATGTGTGGATCGTGGCAAGAAGGTGAAGTGGGCAGCCACTGACTTACCGTGCGAATGTCAGGTAGGGATTTTTAGCACAGTTTGAGACTCAGATTAGCATAACTTTATTTTGCAAAAGAGATACTTGGGGCAGTTTGGATCCGACGCACGTATGAGAGCTTTAGGAAAGCTCACTGAAATGAGCACTTACCAGCCAAAAGCTGGAGGATATAAAATCTGTTAATACACACGGAATGTGCACATACTCATTTGCTTTGACGTAGCTACACCAGAGGCACGTACATACATCATTTTACACGCACTCACGCACGTGCACACACAAGCACACGCACACACACAAAAAGTAGGAGCCTGCTTACCAGATGAGTTCACTGATGACACTAGACAAGAGCAATAGGCCCAATCACAGATGACGATTAGACAGCTTACAGAAGAGAAGTGGAGGACCTGGCCCTCAACATCGACGAGACCCAAGAGCTGATCGAGCCAGGCAAAGAGCGCACCCTCCCATCTAAATCGATCGTTGCCGCAGTGGAGAGTTTGAGCGACTTGAAATTCCACATCACCGAGAAGTGAGGAGCAGTGGTGTAAAGTAACTAAGTACATTTACAAGTACAATTTTGAGGTATTTGTACTTTACTTGAGTATTTCCAATTTCCAATACTTTTACTTCTACTCCACTACATCTTAGATCCAAATATTGTACTTTTACTCCACTACATTTAATTGAAAACTTTAGTTACTAGTTACTTTGCAAATATAAAATTGTAGATCTGCTATTTTCAAACATTATTGTACTTCTACTTTTGGCACTTTAAGTACATTTTGATGCCAATACTTTCATACTTTTACTCAAGTAGGCCTACTTTTACTTGTAACAGAGTATTTCTACATTGCAGTATTGATACTTTTACTTAAGTAAAACATTTGAGTACTTTTTCCACCACTGGCGAGGAGGGAGGCTCAGGCACAGCTATCACCTCAGGCGACTAAAGAAGTTGGTATGGGCCGCAAGGTCACACAGACCTTCTACAGAGAGGTACCAGCGAGAGCGTCCTCACTGCATCACTGCCTGGTGTGGGAATTATGGGAACTGTACCGAACTTAGCAGAAAGGCAAAGATTGTGCAGACTACCAAGAGAATCAGAGGATGTGAGCTTCCATAAATCCAAGACATATAAGACTGAAATTGTGTCAGCAATGCTCGCAGACTTATCAAAGATCGCAGCCATCCCATTCCAACCCAGGGCACGGACTGTTTCAGATTCTAACAAGTGGCCAAGAACCAAGGGCAGTATAGCTTCTTCTTCCGAGCAATCAAGCAAAGACAAATTAAGCATATTATTATTACCAGTAAGACGCACTTAAGAGGGAGAAGCGACATAAAGGAGGGAGAGAGATAGAGAGAGAGAGAGATAGAGAGAGAATTGAATTGAGAGAGAGAGAGAGAGAGAGAGAGAGAGAGAGAGAGACTAACAGACCGACGGACAGACAGACGAGGGCAGAGAGAGGGAGAGGGGGGATTGGATTGGATTGAATTGAATTGAATTGAATTGAATTGAATTGAATTGAATTGAATTGAATTGAATTGAATTGAATTGAATTGGAGAGAAAGATACAGAGAGAAAGAGAGAGAGAGAGAGAGAGAGAGAGAGAGAGAGAGAGAGAGAGAGAGAGAGAGAGAGAGAGAGAGAGAGAGAGAGAAATAATAATAAACAGCAACGCTACGTAGGGGCAGGATCTCTCCCCAGTAGTCTGTCTGTGTTGATTCATGAGTTCTGCCCAGAGACAAGATGGAACAATAAAGAAACCTTGAAGCTTGAACCTTGTTCCTGTGTGTTACGGCCTCCAAGTGTAATAGCTCACTATCAGGTGAAAAGAAGCTGCTGGTGACTCCATTGGTGACATCCAACTGGAGACGTGCTTGTCTACACCCTCCCTTAGACCAGGGGTTTTCAACCTTTTTCATTTCAAGGTCCATTATTTATTCTGCATTTGAGCCACGGACCACCATTTGATGAGCTTTAACCTCTCAGACGCAACACTTAGAATATTTTTAATATTGTTGGAGAAGGTTTTGTCCACAATTCCATGCTGCATTGAAGCGGTGCCACAGGAGAGATAACAACAAATCACAATTACAAATCTTCTACTTTGTGTAGACTTGTATTAAGGGATGCAACGTTTAACAATAATTTAACTCTTGAGAGCGTAAAACAAAACTAAATAATTTGGTTTCATTTTACACTCTCAAGAGTTTAAAGGAGCTATAGTCAACTTTTTCATTGTAGGGCCGACACTTTGTTTACATCCTAGTCTATAGACTAGAATGTAAACAAATGTCGGTCTGACAATGGCCAAAATGATTATTTTATCATTATTTTACGCTTTTTGTGGTCATTTTTGAATAGGAACACATATATGAAGCTTATTTTTTTATAAAATATTTTCGAAACATTATTTTTATTTTAGCATCCGTTTTTCAAGAAAAAGTTGACTATAGCTCCTTTAAGATCTGTAAGGGTTACCAACTCTCCATCATTTAGCTGGGGACCACCTGTAACCCCCTCACTGGTGGTACCCGGACCACTGGTTGAAAACCACTGCCTTAGACCAACAGGTGGGGGTTGGCAGTGACAGGGTTGTAGTTCATTGAATTGGCTAATGACTATCCTAAATTGGGAGGAAATTGATGGGGAAAAGGAAGAGGGAGATTAAAAAAGATATGCTTTCAAATGAAAAAAACTAAGCCAATTAGACTCTAGCTTAGATATGGTGACTATAGCAACCACTGCTAGCAAGATTCACCAGACATTTCCAGACATTTCTAATTAGCTCTTTCTTTCTTTCTTTCTTTCTTTCTTTCCTTCCTTCCTTCCTTCCTTCCTTCCTTCCTTCCTTCCTTCCTTCCTTCCTTCCTTCCTTCCTTCCTTCCTTCCTTCCTTCCTTCCTTCCTTCCTTCCTTCCTTCCTTCCTTCCTTCCTTCCTTCCTTCCTTCCTTCCTTCCTTCCTTCCTTCTGTATCAGCTTGTGTCTGTCTGTATGTGCGTGTACTGCACTGTATGTCACGCGTGCGTGTGTGCGTGCGTGCGTGTGTGTGTGCATTCTCAGAGTTAAACTCAGGCCAGCTCATTACAACTTAGAGAGGGACCAAGCAACAAGAAATGTTCTAGAGGGGTCATCAATAATATTGCCAAAATACAGTCGAGGTTGAACTAGGATTTTAAACTGAAAAGAATATTTCAAATGACTAAATTTCCAGAACCATTTTCAACGCATGCCATGAATGACACTATAGTGTTGCGTTATGGGGCTAAATAACCCATGAGAGCATTCTTTCTTACTTTTTCCTTGTCAGGCTACAATGAACAGATGTAATTAAGAGAGATTTTTTCTCGCTCTCTGCTAGTCAGTCTGTTAATCTCCCCTCTAGCTATAAGGGACAGCGTTTTCATCTCAAGGTGCGTGCATGCGTATACGTGCGTTTGTGTCAGCATGCCTGTAAAAAGTGATGTGAGGAGTTTATTAATCCCAGTGAAAACATGCCAGATGTTGTTGTTGCTGATGGGATGCTGGGGGGAGGGTGGTCTGCGGTGAAAAAACGCACAGTTTCACCCCAGCATCTTCCAGGAGCTTTGTGACAAAGCTGCAAAAAAACAACTACAATAACAACGAGTTGCTGGGGGTTCCCAGCTAAATGATAGTTAGGAACCAAATGGACCCTTATGGGTATGTTACTCAGAGAGTGTACAAATGGAACAAAATATTTGGTTCCATTTGTGCACTCTCCGTGTTAAATTAATATTGATTTTACAATAAAAAATTGGGGTCTCAGAGATTAAATGGGCGTCCGTAGCCTAACGCAAAGCCACACTGGGGGTCCTTGAAATTAAAACGATTGGGAATCACTGCTCGAGCCGTACAAATCTTCTCTTATATGGGGGTCCCTGGCATATATTTTCAAATGGAGGTCCACGAGCCAATAAGTGATCAATTTGGAGGTCCTTGACATGAAAAAGCATGAGAACCACTGCACTGGAACTGTTGGATACGACCCGCCTTCCTCAACTTGGTTTACCAGTTGGTGCTCATATATTTGCCAGCCTGCACCACCACAGGCCCAGAGGCCTGTGCACAGACAGCACTGTTATCAGGGGGAGGAAGAACAAAACACTTGGCTGGGATTTAGTTGTGAGGCAGCTACCAGCGCCAGCCACCGTATCGGGGGCGGCGCGATGCTATCTGTGAGCACTGCAAACACACTGATAACTGGCAGGGCCAGGGCTTTCAGTGGCCGCACCTGTGCTCGTTACCGCACGCCACACAGCGAAGCCCAGCAGGGTTAATTTAGCCACTTGTAACTCGTTTGCGAATGATTTGGTACACGCTCACACGAGTTATAATAACACACCTCCGTCTGAGTGGGTCCTACGGTGGGCATAGCGAAATAGACACTCAAATTAGCATAGCTCCGCCCCGTGTGTGAGGCCTGTCAAACCCAGTGTCATATAAATAGAGAGAGTTATGACACTTACGTCGAATCCCATTGTAAGCGTGGAAAGCGGATGTGACGTCACTATTTAGCGTACTGGAGCCTGGTGATATTCCTGCTGCTCTTCAGCCTCGTCCACCTCCATTGTAACCGAGGCGCTTTCACTCGCTGGTAAGTAGACTAAATCACGTCTTTTCCCCCTTTTAACTCATTCACGGGCCTCTCCAAGTTAATTTAAGTCCATTTTAAAGTCAATAAAGTAAATAATTTAAAAGTCAATGAAGTCAAATTTCTTACATTAAACATGAACTAGAGCCGATTACGTCAAATAATAATGTTGCCTACCTTGGAGAGGCCCGTGAATGCGTTAAAAGGGTGAAAAAGACGTGATTTAGTTTACTTACCAGCGAGTGAAATACAATGGAGGTGAACGGGGCTGAGGCTTGTTAAGAATTAAACCAGGATCCAGCGACGCCACTTCCGGTCTGCGGCGAGATCAAAGCGTGACACCACTCTCCATACATTGCTCTGGTCAAACCCTGGTATACAAGGACGTAGGCTCAAAAATGTGGATCTGTTTTTTCAGCCATGCAAGTGTGGCGGAGAGAGTCGCAGCCCCAGCCTGAAGCCTCAAAAGTCTAGTATCTGCTCTCGTTCCATAGGGATGTCCCTTTGGAGTGATGGTTAAGATATTGGACTTTCACGCGGGAGACCCGGGTTCGAAACCGGGTGGGGAAGTTCGGATCACCTCCGTTACACATGGTGCCGCTCCGGTCTTTGTCTGCTGTGACGAGGGCTTAACTACAGTTGTGATGTGAACAAATAAATAAAACATACAGACACACATACGCGCGCAGGCGCACACACACAGCCCCAAACTCATTATGCAGTTGCAAAACACTCTCATTTTCATTTCCGATTCTCTGCTGTAATTTGGCGTTTTGTCACAGTGCATTATTGCTTTTTCACTTCAGACAATAAGACCTCCTTCCTGTGTTTTTGCCCTCCCATTTTCCTCTTGCCATCTCCACCATTCTCTACTCTCTCTAGTCCAGGGGTCTTCAACAGGGGGCCCGAGACCCCTAGGGGGTCCTCAGAGTTACTACAGGGGGTCCTCCAAATCTTTGTGTGATAGAAGCTTTTTTTCTCCTTTTCAATATTCACCACTTGAACCCTATAGCGTCCATATTCTGAGAACTTTAGCCAAAAATAGCTTGTAGATCGGCTATTTTTGGCAAAGAGGTTTGGTGTAGAGGGGAAAAAGAGCAGACAAAGTACAGAGTGAAAGGTCAAGTTTATTAAGTATTGACAGTTCAAGTGGTTAAATATCTGCAAATTTAGATAAACACAAAATACACTGATGATTGTGCTGTCAAACGATGAAATTAAACTATATGGTATCTATGGGTTGTGGGGGGCCCCTGCTTCATCTCTCTCTCGACTAAGGGGTCCTTGGCCCGAAAAGGTTGAAGACCCCTGCTCTAGTCCTTTTGTTTTACTATTTTTCTGCATTGTAGCTCAAATATACTGTATGCTGAGCAGGATGTGTCCCCTAACAACCAAGTAGCCTGTTACTAGTATGAACCCATCCCTCTGGGTTATGGGAACTAAGCAGTCCCTTCCTGGTTATGGGATGGATGACACACGGCCATCGCTTCAGGTCATGGGGAATGGTGTCACACTTGTAAACATATACCTCGTTGCAAGTTGTTTTTACTGATGAAAAGCAGAAACATAATCGCTGTGCATGGTTTCAATACACCTACTGTACAGTAAATTGCCCCAACATTTCGGACACGAAGAGGAAGTGGAGGAACTGGCACACGTTCAAGGGAAAAAGTGGTTCTTGCCACCGGCAAGGTTCACCGCGGCAGAGTAATTTAGCCCGGTATCTCTGTCGGGTTCCAAGGCCTCTGTCTAGGTCTCAGCCCTCTGAAACATTCATCTCTCCACACACACACACACACACACACACCACCCTTATAGTCCTCCCGCTCCCCAGTCAGACTGTCTGTCTATCTGTCTGTCTGTCTGTCTGTCTGTGAGACTGCATTTGCATGCATTTGTGTTGACTGTCCTACGAACAGGCTTTCACAGTGCATTAGAGCACACGCAAACGCACACACGCACGCACGCACGCACGCACGCACGCACGCACGCACGCACCCCACACACACACACACACACACACACACACACACACACACACACACACACACACACACACACACACACACACACACACACACACACACACACACACACAAAATGAATATCCATCTCATAGTCTTTGTGTGAGGTTACAGCAAAGCAGTGCTTCAGGTTTGCGTTTGTGTGTGCGTGTGCGTGTGTGTGAGGGGGAGAGAGAGCACGGAAGAATGGATGTTTTGCACGCTCAAGGACATTTTTTTAACAAATCAGCATCAACTTAATAGGAAAACACACACAGATGCATTCACTTACAGTAAAAGCGCTGTTACACACGCACACACGTGCACGCACGCGCACACACACACACACACACACACACACACACACACACACACACACACACACACACACACACACGCGCACACACACACACACACACACACACACACACACACACGCACGTTACACCACAAAATCCCTTCAGCTCGGCAGTGGTATTGAACCTAGCTGACTTTTCCATTGAAAATAGCTCACCTCACTGCTGACTGTCCCTGACAGTCTTCCAAAGAGGCTATACTGTACCAAATATTAATAATAAAATAAGAATATATATTTCCAAGCTCCCTTTAATATCCAACATCCTTGAGGAACAGTGTGTTCAAAGAAACCACACAGTGTGGCTGAAGACAATTTAACTGAAATCACAAACCTGGTTCATCAACACTGATGGTACAAACAAAGCACTCAGCCCCAGTACTTGGCTTAGGGTTACCAATACTGCTAAAAATGACTCAACTACTGTGTACTGTACAAGTGAAAGTTGCTCTGCCAAATTTGTATATCAGTTAATGTAATTGAGCACTTGCTTTTAAAAGTATTACAAAGTGTATGCTTTAAAAAAAAATACTTAATTATTCAGAAGTACAAATTACAGTACATTTATAGCAGACCTACAGGCTCACAACGCATCACAATGTGACACATTGTGAACTGGTAGATCTGCTATTTTCAATGTAATATAGCGCGGTACTTTTCCCCTGCCTAGAAATGAAACGTAGAAAGAGTAAAACGTGCAATATTTGTCTCATGAAATGCAGAGGAGTGAGACTGTGGTATAGAAGTTACTCCCCAACTTGCTGAGCAGTGGCTGTGCATTGTGGAGGAAAGGTATGTAATGGAGAGATTTACACATACTGTAGACTCAGGATACAGGAGGAGCTGTTTCTTGAAAAATGGGAGAAATGGACTGAATACACGACCCGGAAGAATGACACCACAGAGGATTGAAATGGACTGTAAAATGATGATGAAAATTATGTAAAATGTTGACCTTGTAAATATGTGCACATGTGACAAAATAAAAAAATATGTTTAAAATAAAAGAAATGCAGAGGAGTGAAAGTCAAGTACGGGCACTCAAAACATGTAAAAAGAGAAGGAGGATCCGAGCACTCAAAAAATAAAAAGGAGGGGAACGGACGTAAAAGCAGTGTACTTTATTTCAAGTCATAATAAAAGCCAACATGTTTCGACCCTCTCGGGGTCTTCATCAGGGCATATATGAAGCAAACAGACAAACAGAAGTCATTATATACAGAGGGCTGCAGAGTAGCAGAGACCTAGTCAATCAGCACTTAGGACACACACTCAGAATTGCACATGTGTGTGTGTGAGCAGCACACAAGGTAATTACATAGGAGGGACATTGAATGGAGCAATCAGTCAATTAGCCAATAAGACTAAAGAGAACAAAAAAATATAATATATACATAACAAAATACCAGTAACAAAAAAGCAAACTTAAAGCAAAGAAAAGTATAATAGCAAAAAAGTTTAGAGAAAACACATAAAGTCTATATCCTCATTTAGACCTGGAGGGCACAATGCATCTAGGGAGTGGATCCAAAATGTTTCTCTCTGGTTTAGTTTTCTGAGCCGATCTCCGCCTCTGGTTAGCGGTTTTATCTGCTCAAGACCAATGATGCGCAGTAAACCATCATTGCTGTTGTGCATTTCTTTAAAATGTCTTGCTATTGGATATACCATGTTGTTTGTGCGAATAGCATACTTATGCTCAGCTAGACGGTCCCTAAGGCGACGTTTGGTTCTTCCCACATAGAACACACCAGGGCAGGTGCATGTTAACCTGTAGATGACATGAGTAGTGCTGCAGTTAATGAAGTCATTAATCTTATACATTTTATTAGTCTTTAAGTCCATAAAAGTTTTAGTTTGTTCAACATTGGAACAATGTGGACAATGCATACATTTATAGCAGCCTATTGGTCTTTTAAGCCAAGAATCGCTTTTGGGGGGAGGTAAAAAGTTATTGACTAATTTGTCCCTTAAAGTCGGAGCCCTTTTAAAAGAAACCACTGGAGGTTCAGGGAAGACCTGTCTAACTCAAAACATGTACTTTAAGTACAGCACTCAAGCAAATGTAATGTGTCCGCCGCTGCTCGTTCGTCACCGCGAATTATGTGCTTGTGCGGTGCTGACGGCGGTGGCGGTCGGAGGGTTCGCTTGGTCCCATTACTTGACCTCGGCCCTGCTGTATGACACCATCCATCACGTCACCGTGCTTTCAGCAGGATGGCGGTTCCGGGACTAACTGGAAACGCTGGGCTTCTGTAGGTGACCGTGTTCCGAGCGGCTAGAAGCCGCTGACGCGGGGGGGGGACGCTATATCAGTGTGACGCTGGTCTCTTTGCACGTGCTTCCACTGTGACAGATAACACTGGTGTAAAGTAACTAGGTAGATTTACTTACTGAACTTAAGTACTTACTGAACTTGTTGTACAAGTACAATGTTGAGGTATCTGTACTATTTCCAATTTCCAATACTTGTACTTCTACTCCACTACATCCCGGATCCCAATATTTTACTGCACTACGCGTATTTGAAAACTTTTGTTACTAGTTACTTTGTAGATTTCGATTATTATTACAAAACATACAGTACCATTTGAAAATAGCTGATCTACAAGCTCACAATGAGTCGCGATGCGAAGCATTGTGAGCTTGTAGATCAGCTATTTTCAAAAGATTTCATACATTTGAGAACTTGTGAAATGGGACAATCTGCATAATGCGTACTTTCTACTTTTGCTACATTAACCCTTTTAGTGCCTATCCCGAACTAGTTCGGGATATTCGGGATCAAAAACAATTTTTTATTTGCTATTTTACTTACCCCGAGCTGCTTGGAGCAACGTGGGTGGTCCCGGCTCGCCCAGCGCTCACCAACGAGAGACGCTAGATGCTCCGACGATTTATTCCATTGAAAATGGTTTAAAATAAAGTTTAGACCCCCCCCCAATGTTCACCAAATGTTCATTGTAGGCGGCGCGACGTATTCCAGGGTGCCTATCCCGAACATGTCCGGGATATTTAATAAAATGAATTATTTTATCGGAGGCCTCAACGAAGCCCCGGTCTAGACGTCCATCCTTGGCCGGGACTTAGACTCGGCCATCCACGGGCCGTATTCGCGCTAACGGCCGAATCGCGCCGCCCACTCCAATAATAAATCACATCTTTAGACAGGATTTTCTCCGGATTGTGTCCCCAGACCCAATGAGAAAGTTTTTTGCGGCTGAAATAGCTTTAGATCGGGCTTCTAAATGGGTTAGCATTTTGGCTACGTGTCAGCTAGCTTCCTCCTCTGGACACCCATAGGATTGACCGGAGTGAAAACACAGGCCAGTTGGGAGAGGGTCGACGAAAGCTATAAAGAAGGTCAATGGAGACATTTCTGGCACTCTAGCACCCCTTGTGGCCGGATGGCACTGTATGAGTTAAGTACATTTTGATACCAATACTTTTGTACTTTTACTCAAGTAAATTTTGAATACAGGACTTTTACTTGTAAGACTGCCCTCAGACCAAAATACCTACGAGAGTGGAATCCGCGTTCCGCCAATGCATTTCAATGAGCGTGAAGCGGTTTCATGCCAGTAGAGGATTTCTGCAAAAAACGCTCCCTTATCATTGAAATGCATTGGCGGAACGCGGATTCCACTCTCATAGGTATTTTGGCAATACGCCAATGCATCTCATTGAAATGCATTGGCGGATTCCACTCTAGGTATTTTGGTGTGAGGGCACCCTAACCGCGTGTTTATACATTGCAGTACTGATATTTTTACTTAAGTAAAACATTTGAGTACTTTTCCCACCACTGCAGATAACTCAGGGTAAGGGATGTGTTGTTAGTCACCGCTCTGCGGAAGAAGGCGAAGACAAAACTGTCCGTCCTTCAAACTGTTTATCCAACCACTATTGATGAAAGGATGCCACACTTCTTTAGATGACAGATAAAGGTATTTTGTGTACTGTGGTTGTATTCTATTCATACCATATTTACAGGATGAGGCACATAGTCAAGCAACTATGGTGAACAGGAGCTTGTGTTTTCACTGACACAGATTCTCTCTCTCTCTCTCTCTCTCTCTCTCTCTCTCTCTCTCTCTCTCTCTCTCTCTCTCGCTCTCTCTCTCTCTCTCTCTCGCTCTGTTATATTGCTGAAAGCAATCCATTCCGAGCCATTTGATTGGCTGACTGAATAATTGATGCAAAGCTATTACGGCCGGTATGAACGCCTCTGGCTATTCGTAAGCATTGACACACGCGTGTGTTTGTGCATGAGTGCGCGTGCGCGCAGGTGTATTAGTAGCTTAGCTCTTCTTAGCTTTCCCAATGGAGTGACTACTGTGACTGAGACATTGCTAACGCTAATCCAACACTGACAGGTTGGCCTTTCCTCCTCCATCCTTCCCCCGTTTCCTCTCTCCTACACCTCCCCCCATAATATACAGACATAGAAAGGTAGACGCCTCCTTCGACTCTGATGCATGTGCATCGAGGGACTAAGGGAATCACGTGTGCATTGCTTCCACGTGCGTCACACATAGGGAAGTTGCTAGGCCAATCAGAGGTAGGTGGGGGCGGGTCTTTACGTACGCAGCCTGTAAGAACAGCTGAGCCGCGCAACATCGTAACTGGCTCTGTTGAATTGAATTGTAGTCCTTGGATAAGTCCCGGAAAAGTCGCGCTGTGATTGGCCAGTAGTCACTTTGACTGACAGCGTTCCCTTAGTTTTTCCAGGATGTCCAGACTACAACTGTTGCACGTCGCTCCAATGAACTGCAGAGGCGAACGAGGCATCTAGCTCTTTATATCTGTGCCTGCCCCCCCTTCAGTCATCTTCATTAAGCCTTTAAGTAAACGTCCAAGCTGCATTTCGAAAGGCTCCCATTTGAAAATGTCTGTTATTATTGTTATTAGCATTACTAGGAACTCCACTATGCAAGTAGGGCTATGACCAGGGCAGGAATTTCAGGGAGGCCATGAAGGCCATGGCCGCTGTTGCCCCTCAGTTTGGCCTTGTGCCCCTCAATACAATGGCATGACCTGAGGCCACAGTGGCCTTGATGCCCCAGGTGACTGTACCACTTTCTCCTTTCTGTCTCTTTCTTGTCAATATATAGACACCGGTGTCTCTTTCTTGTCATGTAGACAACAGTGTCTTTCGTTGAGATTCTCAGCTCTATCTTTATCCATGCCTTACCCCTTATCGCTATAAACTTCTTTGCCTTTTTTCTCTTTACTATTTTGAAAAACATTTTTAAATACTTCAAATAGACGATTTACGTGAGCTTGGAACCAGGTAGGATGTGTAAATGACGTCAAACTTCGCAGCTCTATTAACACTGACATTAAGCAAATTAATTCTCACTGTTCTCACAGTCTCTAATTATCTTGTGTGCTTTGTAAAGTTCAAAGCCATCATTTGGAAAAAGTAGAAAGTGAAGAAGGTAAGGAAGTAGACAAAAGTTCAGAAATTGCCATAGAAATAATAACAATAATTACACTTGACTTTTAAAGCAATTTTGAAAAATGGGTTATGAATTGCTCCATCTACGCCTTCTCCCTCTCAGCTTTCGTACTTACTATCTTTTTTTTTTTTTTTTTTTTTTTTTTTTACTTCAGTCTACATTTCAAAATCATCCTTCACCCTTAAATTCAATTAATTATTTCAATGGACTAAACTTTGTTTTATTTGATGGCCTTCCTGCCCTAGCATTTGGCCTTTGTGCCCTAAAAGAATTGACACCACCAAAGGCCAAATGGCCGTGCCCCTAAAACAATGAAATTCTAGGCCTGGCTATGACCATTTTGTGCAATATTTCTGTTACCTGATGTACTCATTGTACCAGTTGTGAGCTCCATCGCATTTTGCTTTGCACTGCCGCTTCCACTCACTTCCTTCAGAGCTCTCGTACTTTCCGTTTCGTTGCCAGTGTTGGGACTAATGTGTTAAGCAAGCCTTGCCGAGCCCTGAGGCCCACAGGGCAGGAGCCTATCTCCTGTTTTCTTGATGTACAAGTATTGGACAGGACACAGGAACACTAATGTCTTACTGCAACGCAACTACTTTTTGCGGTAACTAGTTAACTCGGACGGCATCCGAGTTATGCCCAGCAGGACGCACAGACATACATATAAACATTTATGAATTAATAGATTGTCATGTATCCGTGAACAAAATGATTATTTCATCACTGTCACCACCATCTGCAAACAACAAACAGCATAGACATAGAACTCTCTCAAGGTAAACCATAGCCACCCACTACATGTAAGGCCATCTAAAACCTAAACTCCAATGAGGACATTCCAACCCAAAGATATACATTCACTGCTTACATGATATAGACAAATATACACAGAAACTATCCCACGTCCACAAACAGCAAACACACAGGCCATCTACCACCAGCTACCCCAAAATACTAATATACTAATATAGTACAGAAATCTGCACAGTCTGTGCACAGACTGCACACACACACACACACACACACACACACACACACACACACACACACACACACACACACACACACACACACACACACACACACACACACACACACACACACACACACACACACACACACACACACAAAAAGCCTTACTTGTCTGCTTCACTTTCTCAAACATAACATGCAGGGGCTCTGTCAGTCTGTCTCTGTCTCTCTCTCTCACACACGCACGTACGCACGTACGCACGAACGCACGTACGCACGCACGCGCGCGCACGCACACACACACACACACACACAAACACACACACACACACACACACACACACACGCGAAGAGTTTCATTCTGAAATGCTATAAGTCCAGTTTGGGTCTAACATGGCTAACTCGTGTTTAAAATAAGCGTTGGATAATTGAAGTTGGACTAGGTGTTTGACTATTTGCCACTTTATAAAGTAGACCGCCATCATGTTATGTGAGCAGGACTCTCCCTCTCTCTTAGGTAGGACCCCATTTTAGAATGAATCTCAAAAAGAATCTCTAGAAAGAATCTCTAGAAAGAATCTCTAAAAACACACACACACACACACACACACACACACACACACACACACACACACACACACACACACACACACACACACACACACACACACACACACACACACACACACACACAGACAGACAGTGCGTACCTCTACAGATGGGAGCGGGGAAGTCCCACACGGCCGTGTTCCCGGCGTTGGTGACGCAGGTGAGCGTGGCGTGGCCGTCCAGCACGTAGCCAGGGACGCAGCTGTATTGCACGCGGTCGCCCACGGCGAAGCGGCCGGCCCCGGTGAGCACCGCCTTGGGTGGAACCCCCGGGTTGCCACACGATGTGCTGTGGAGCTCTGTGGAGAGCAAGAGGGGGAGGGAGAGAGAGAGAGAGAGAGAGAGAGAGAGAGAGAGAGAGAGAGAGAGAGAGAGAGAGGGGAGAAATTCAAGCATTCAATGTTAAATTTGGTGGTATTTTGAGTCGTTTTTGGTGTTGGTGGAAGCTAGGGCATTCACGAATAGTGATTTTTAGTATTCGAATTATTCAACCTCAAAGTATCCGAATAGTCGAATATTCGACAGGACTGGCCAAACTGTCAAATATTAAGTAAGCAAGAGGCGAACATTGTGAAAATAGCAGATCTACAAACGCGAGGCGTTGTGAGCATGTAGATCGGCTATTTTCACAATATTTATCTGCGGAACAGAGTCAAAATAAATGTAATATCTACAATTCCAAGTGCTTGTCAGGGTGGGGGTCCCCAGTTCAAATATGTTTATTTTGGGGGTCACAGCCTAAAAAGGTTTGAGAACCCCTGGTATAGAGCCTTAACAAATTCATCCACCAGGGGCATTGACAACTCATTCTTATGACTTCCTATCTCGCCAAGCTTTATAAACTATATATTTTTTAAAGAGAAAAAAAAATACGCGAATATTCAACTTCGGTGAACAACGTCGAATAGTGACTTTGCTATTCGAATATTCAAATATTTGGTGAATGCCCTAGCCTAGTGGAAGCAGATGCAAAATAGACAGTCCCTGTTACGTGCTCAGAGTAAAGAATACACCATGCCGCAGTAGCTCAGGAGGTAGAGGCGCTTGTGAATCGGAAAAGGTTCCCGGGGTTGATGGCACGCTAACCCTGTGTTACTGTCAAAGTAACACAGCTGATGAGCAGGTTGGTGCCTTGCAAGGTTTCCTCTGCCATCGGTGTGTGAATGTGTGTGTGAATGGGTTTGTGTAATGCACGTTGTAAAGAGCTTTGGATAAAGGCGCTATATAAATGCACCATTTGCCATTTTACCATGCAGCAAAATCCTCAATGTAATACTCTAGACTACGGTCAAGGCCATGGGGCCATTCAGACTTTGTGCACACACCTCTGCAGTTTGTCCGTGACCGTCCTAAATCTGGCATTAAATGCCATATCGCGGCTCGCTTGTGATGCCATGGGACAAAATATGACCCGGTGCAAGAACGGGTGGTTCATCCTGGGCCCACTTTAAAAGAGAGTTCAAATAAGTTAAGCGCCTAACAAAGTTTACCTAACAGACAGTCACCACCATGCCATGGGTGCTGCAGAGTTTGCCAAGTTTTGTCCTTTTTGTCATTGTGGTCGTGAATAAACACTCATTTCTGTTGCTCAAGCACCATGCCTCTGTACTAATTTCCAGCCACTAATTGGACCAGCCTAACAAAAAGCATACATTCATAATCCTCCAGATTCCATCTATACTTCACCCTCAGATCTGAAGTGGTTGTGTAAAGTCAGTCCTTCACTTGTCAAGTCAAGTCAGAATAAATAGGCTCAGCATCCTTCATCGTATGAAAAATTGCAAAACTAGATCTACAAGCTCACAACACATGTGCGGTTAGCTTGTAGATCTGATATTTTCTCTACAGTATAAAACTTTGTTTTTTTTATTACTATTGGTTTAAAGCCAAGGTGCAGAAGGTGATATTTTCAGTTTGTTAAAGAGCCGGATCATCAGGGAGGTCCCTGCTATAACACACACATACTGCAGTTTGAATCAATTTTTTTATTTAGACTACCTTTTAATGTATACAAAGAAAACATATGAAATATTTTGAAATTGAGTTATAGTGATCCTCGTAAATGTTTGGTTGCATAGAGGAGATACTGTAAGTACTGTATCGTGTGTCCGTGGAGAGCAGTAAAAGCAGACAATTACAAATGATGAAGATTATGTGCGGGTGAGTAATGTGAAATGTAATTCTATCTTTTGTTATATGATTTATATAATAGTTTTATTGGGAGAATGACAATATGGAACCATTCCCCATGCCTGCCTCTCTCACACTCAGGAAGTATAGGGAGATTTTTCATCTATATCAGTTGGACAGAACAAAAGAGTCTTAAGGTGACACAAAAGATTCAGATTTTGTTTTTGTTCTAAAACCATAGAGAGAAGAGCTATCAATGTCTTGACGTTTCTGACTGATGAAGGAAGATGGTAGAGGAGTTGAGTAGAGATGAATTGAATATGAGAGTTCACATGTTAAAGATGTTGGTGTTGTATATATGTCCGTCTAAGCAAGTGATACCTCACTTTGTAGCTTTGTTCCTCTACCGCACTGCTTCCCAAACAGTGGATGGGGACCCATTTGTGGGTCAGGGACCAATTCTATGGGTCACGACTCAAGTAAAAATCCAATTTTCTTTTTCTACATTTTTTTTTTAATATAATAAAAAAAGATTATACATTTTAAACACACAAACAAATCTAAGAAATTCCATAAATAAAAAATAATAATTAAGAAGTGGTGAAAATAGTCCATCTACAAGCGCACAATGCGGCGGGAAGCATCGCGTTGTGGATCGGGTTGTAGATCATCTATGTTCACTCGCTTTGGTCCCAGGCAAACGTCCAATCTCTCTTTTGGGTCTCGACCTGAAATGTTTTGGAACCACTGCTCTACTGTACTTTCAAACCAAATTATACAACAATTTCTATACACTCTCAAGAGAAAATTACACTGAGGTTTCTACTGTGCACGGTTCAAAACAGCTCACCAATGTTTCTTTCTTTCTTTTTCCTTTTTTTTTCCTTTTTATTATGACGGCAAGCGGATTGCCTTTCCAGCTCTGGATATAAAGAGGGATTGTATACAGCTTAATGGTTAACCCCATCATTCCCACTAGACTCATTCAGAGAGCCCTGCGAGTATTGAAGCAAGTCACTCTGACACACTTATTATTTTAATATGCACACACGCACGCACGCACGCACGCACGCACGCACGCACGCACACACACACACACACACACACACACACACACACACACACACACACACACACACACACACACACACACACACACACACACACACACACACACACACACACACACACACACACACACACACACACACACACACACAGAGTGTATTACTGGCCATAAACCAGCAAGGAGATGGGAGAGGAGGGACTAAGTCTGGTCTTATTGTTTCAGCGTGATTGATACAACTATGAAACTATAGTGACACACAGAGAGGAAGAAGAGCGAGAGAGTCTCCTAAACTCCAGTCTTATTATCCCTGTGTGATGGATAGAACTATGAAACTAGTCAGACAGAGAGAGAGAGAGAGAGAGAGAGAGAGAGAGAGAGAAGGGGGGGGGGGGGTGAAAAAGAGAGTGAGAGAAGTCACACACAGAGAGAGGTGTACAAACAAGTAAGCAACTGACACTCTGTCTCTCTTTTTTTTTATCCTACGATTTTGTAACCCATTTTTCACCCGGTGTCAATTATCTAACGTAATCCTGGGCGCTACACTCCCTCTGCAAACCTGGGGAGACAACGGACTGACCTCATGCTTCCTTCTATGCATGAGGAGTCCAAGTTGCTTCTATTCACCAGACAGGGGGGGAGTTTCCCAAGTTGGACGTAGCGCGTGGAAGGAACACGTTATTCCAAGTTCCAACCAGTTCCTTTCCCCTCCATCAGGCACCCCGGCTGGCCAGGGGGAGGCAGTATAGAGACCAGGATTACTGCATGTTTTTTGTGAGGGTGCCTACCCTAGGAGACACGGGAAGAACACGCGAACTCCACACAGAAAGACCCTTTGCCAACCCCGCCTAGGGTCATATACTGATGACGCGGAGGAGAGAACACGCCCCCAGCGCCCCCAGTGGGAATCTAACACAGGACCTTCTGTGAGGCGACAGCGCTACTGACTGTGCCACCGTGCCTTTAGACACCCTGAAATGGAGAGAGCATCTCCAAGTGCTTCACTTCCTCACAATGTGACGTATGCACATTCATCTTCAAACGGGGTGGGGGTTGGGGTGGTGCACATCCACCCTAACTACAAAACATGATTATCTTTGACTCTGGCCAGGGATTACATTTAACATCAAGACTCAAGAGATGAAATAGACCATTTGATGGACTGATCACTGGAGCGGCTGGCCGATTGATATATTTGGTTAATGACTTCATTGTGTTGGTCTCTCTCCCTCTCTCTGTGGCAGACTCATAGATTCATCAAAAGGGTACTTTGACACTTTGAATTATAGCAGCTTGTTCACTCGTGAGACTATTGTCACAAATTGCCGAGGACACATTTCTCAATTTGACCTGTGGCTCCGTTTCCATTGTCCACCGAAAGTAGGGCACAAGTTTGTGGTCTTTGCAAAACGTATAGGCACTTTATATATACCGTATATGCTGTGGAAAAGAGAGGACTTTGACGCAGCCGTTTCTGTGCATTTAAGTGTATGGACTATACTCCTTTGTACGATAGAGTCTTGTGCTCAAAATTGCTGCGGAGCTTGAACGGTAGATATGCTTAAAGAATCCACAATTCAGTGGAAAGAAGCAGCATTCCAAAATAAAAGTGCAAGACAGGACTCTGTTTACCATTTTAATCTGACACGTCTGACAACGACAAGTTGAAATATCTGCTATTTGCGGCGCAAGACGGCGTTGTACAACAAAGTATAAATCTGATTTATATTGTTCTCAGAATCTGAATAAGATTTATTTCTCCCGGACATATACGATAATGCAGCATCTCCATCCACCATCCTGGAGATGATGCGACAAGACTCCAGGGTTAGGGGACATTTCCCGGGATTGTCAACCCTTTATCTCATTCTGTGCCAAAGACGTCAATAGAAGTTTGTGGGGGTTTTCATAAGTTAGCGAAGAGCTTCATCTAGTGAAAAAACGAAATCAGTCACAGTCCCACAGGAAAACAGGAGGTGACGTCATTTCAACATGAGATCACTGTCCGCTTCCTGTAAAACAAATTAGCGGAAATGCCTATATCTCAGCTCCGGTGTTTCCATTGCATCTTTGGGCAAGACACAATGTATTCAACGCTCATAACTAGAGAATCGAAGGTCGAACTAACTTTTTTCCCCTGCGGAAGCACAGAGATAACCTCTGTCTTTACCAACGACCGGAGAATCGATCGTAACTGTAGTCACTACTTGAAAAGGTAAGAAAAACTGAAAACTGAATGGACTTTTTTATGAATTTGCAGTAAATGAGTTAACCACCCACACCATACCCATTCACTTTCTTTCAATAAACAAGCCGCTATTGATCTTGACATTGCGGTTCTCTGACTCGGTTAAAGTGCAATTAGCGAGAACAGGAATTTTATGCGTGCCGCCATGCTGGAAACCATGCAGCACTTATAGTCTTAAGGGCTGTCCACGCCAACAATGTGAAAGCTGTAAAGATATGAAGACAATGAATGGTGCCTCCACACAGAGGAATGAGGGCGAGACCTTGTAAATTGTGATGGACATTGATTGGATGCCAGCGTTTCTATTGTTCATCAAATTGTTCAGAAAGTGTCTCCAATGCTGCGTTGTGGCCTTTTGACGGAGCATCCGTTCTTGGGGCATGTCAAAATGTTTTCTTGAATGTGTTTTTATTTCAAATGTACAGACATGCCTTTCCAACTCTTCAGGCTTTATTGCTCTTTTCCTGAAAATGTCCTGCAAATGCATTCTTTCCTTGTTTTGCCTTTCTAATTTTTATAGAGAATGGAGCGTATTCTTGCAGAAATTCGCAAATGTCAAGAAACCACTCCATTCACCCTATTCACGCCCGCCCACTCAGCAACTTCCTGGTGCTGACGTCACGCTTTGAAGGGGAAGCCCTGCTAAAAGCCCATAGAGTTAACACAGAAATCGCAAATTTAATGCAATTTCCGAACAGTAAAGTATAAAATACGGCTAGCATGATCAAGAACACAAGATAGTAAAAGGCACAAAGCATTATAATTTACTTTACCGTTCAAAAAAATGATTTGTTTGCTTTAAGTCCAGTTGATTTATGTGCTAACTCTATGGGCTTTTAGCAGGGTTTCCCCTTCAAAGCTGACGTCAGCACCAGGAAGTTGCTGAGCAATTTGCTGAGTGGGCGGGGCGTGAATAGAGTCCATTCCCATTGAAAAGCAGAATCCACCTTCATACGTAGACTTAAACTTTGAAGTCAGGAAAGGTCACACAAATAGCAAATATAGCTGATCTACAAGCTCAATGTTCTGCAAATCCTCTGAAAATCTACTGTCTTGACAAAGGCAGGGCATGTGAAGTTTTGAAATGGCACAAATGTAGCTACAATTGCAGCTATTTTTCATATTGATCATAAGACAACGTATAGGGCTTGCATGGTTAAGGTCCCCGTGGATGGTAGATCCAAGGAACTTGAACTTCTAGGAAAACAGTGTATAGAATGGAGGAAAATCGTTTTGCTAAAGACCCTGATAACATACACGCACGCACGCACGCACGCGCACACACACACACACACACACACACACACACACACACACAGGGTCATCCATCACCATAGAGACCGTCCGTGCTGTGCTGTGATTGGCTGTGAAACTACAACCTGTCAGCCTATCGATTTGTCCGGCCACAGTGTCAGGATGTTTGCTGTTAACTCTGCTGTTACACACACGCGCACGCACGCACGCCCGCACACGCACGCACGCACGCACGCACGCACGCACGCACGCACGCACGCACGCACGCACACACACACACACACACACACACACACACACACACACACACACACACACACACACACACACACACACACACACACACACACACACACACACACACACACACACACACACACACACACACACACACACACTATTTACTCCTCTCTGTCCTCCATTTCATCTTGGCTCCTCCCTCCATCTGCTTCTCCTCCCTCGTCCATCCCTTTCCTGTCGCTTACTCCCGTGTTCCTCGTGTGTTTTTATTCATCTCTCCCTCTCTTTTCTCTCTCTCTTCCGAAGTCTTCCCATCCACTGCCCCTCCCTCGCCCTCTGCTGTGAACAACTTTGATCACACGCCAGCGCCTTGCCCGACTCTCTCTCTCTCGTCCCATTCCTCCCTTCCAGGGGCGTCACACGGGGGGGAAAAGTGGGACTGAGTTACCAGGGCCCAAGGTGGAGGGGCTTGGAATTATTTTATACTTTAGATATTGAAAAATAGCAGATATACAAGCTCGAGCTGCGAGCTTGTAGATCTGCAATTTTTGAATAGTCGTGAAAATGTGTGCACATGTTTGAATATGTATTTTTTTTCAGCAAATATGTGTAACTCAAACTGTGCTTCTGGGGGGTCCCTGGAACTAAATATTTTGAGGTGGGGGTCCGTGGCCAAATATATGTTGGGGGTCCTTCACATGAAAAACTTTGAGCACCACTGACATAGAAACATAGGTTTAAAAGAAAAAAAAAACTTGTTCACAATTTTTCAAAAATAGCAGATCTACAAGCTCGCTGTATATCTGCTATTTTTCACTAGTTAAATAGTCCCCCCAGGAATCCGCGATTCCGCGATCGCAGAAATTTTCGCGGAATTCGCGACCACCCGCGGATTTCTCGGCCGTTCGCGGACTTTTCTGACGTCCGCGGAATAGCGGTCGCGAGTGGCAGCAGAGCGGCGGGAGTAGTCATTACTACTATTATAAAACAATGTGTACATGGTCTGGCAAGTGGCCACTTCATACAGAGCCTGGGGAATAGCTTAGCTTCCCTCCTGCTAGTTGCACTGACGCTGTATTGGTCCGGTCCCACATTCGTTCCTGACAGAAACTGTGTCCTGAACTATAGTTCCTCTCTGCCTCTATAATGGTCCTGGCAATAACAATGCTAATGCAGAAGAGAATAAATAAATATTACACCCATACTAGGTAGTAGGTAGGCTATCCTCTAAAATGTGGTTACTATGGGCATTGGTTAATTTGCATGACAATATAGTCTTTGCAACAGAAAGTAATTATTAAAAACAATAACAATTAAAAAAATAATAGATTTAATATTAGATTTTTATTCTCAAAAATGATTATTTGATTATTCTAACCACTAATTACAATTAATTGTAGCTATTTCATGAAGGGTTTTACTTGATTATTAGAACTATATCATTTTTAGCTTGATAACTGGTCATTTTAGGTTGTTTATTAATGTCCGCGGAATCAAGAATTGTTCACCACAGAATTCCGCAGAATCAGGATTGTTCTCCGCGGAATCAAGATTTTTTCTCCGCGGATTCCTGGGGGGACTAGTTAAAGCACAAAATAACGCATAATAATGCGTTCCCAGTCTAAAGGGATTAAACCCCCCCCCCCCCCTATAAAGAACATTCATGGGGGGGGGGCCCGCAGTGAATGCTTGTACCCAGGGCCCAGAATTTGATGTGACACCCCTGCTCCCTTCAGTCTCCATCCCCTTCATTACACTGGTTTAATACAGGGCCAGTGGCTACAACATGCTCTTTACTGCTGCTCACCACCAGTCTCTCTCTCCCTCTCTCTCTCTCCCCAGTTTACCATAACCATGATTTCTCTCCCGGTTGCTTCATTACAAGCCGCTGCTTTATGGGCCATCTGTAGAGCTATCTACATCTGTCACTCACACACACACACACGCACGCGCACGCACACGCACACGACACACACACACACACACACACACACACACACACACACACACACACAGTAGAATATGTACAGTATATTCGCAGAAGCGCGCGCCGCGCGCGCACGCACACACACACACACACAAATGCAGAGCCATTTACCTGGGTTTTATATCTCCCTAGATAAGCAATTATGGTGGAGTCCAGGTATAGAAAGGAGGGGAAGAGAGAGAGAGAGAGAGAGAGAGAGAGAGAGAGAGAGAGAGAGAGAGAGAGTGTTGGGGTCTGCCATGTCTCCAGTATTTTAGTGAGACAGATAACACAGGAGGCTGGAGGCCTGTATGGAACCAATGAGAGACACTGAGAGAAAGTGGTAGAAAGGTAGTTAGCAGAGACAGAGAGAGACAGAGAGAGAGAGGGTGAGAGACAGAGGGATGGAGAGAACACAAGAGAGACAGTGAAAGAAGCAACGAGGGACATTGAGAGGCGCGTCTGTCGTAGGTAGCTTTTTATTTATTTATTTTTTTTACCCCATGCATGCACCATCAGCAATATGTAATAAAAGTCCGAACAAGGTTTATATCAGAATCCAGCAGGGGCTGTATAAAACCTAGCATTTGTTACAAGAAGTTGCTGTCATATTTCTTCTTGTAACTACTCTTGGAAGGAAGAAATGGCGACGCATACCCCTCCCCGGTGAAGTGGCTGGGTGCGGGGCGGCTACACATAAACTTGAGGTGTTTTGCGTCAGAGCACGTGTTTTCAAAGTGGGGAACACCAGGAGGCGCCACAACGGTTTGAAAATAGAGAAATTGTAAATCTATAAGCTCACCACACACAGAGGTTAAAGAATCGAGGGATTAGGATAGTACAGTAGATGTGACATATCACTCTGTCATACAAGCAATGACCTGCAGTTTCACCGTAGACTCTGTGTGTGCGTGCGTGCATGCGTGCGTGCGTGCGTGCGTGCGTGCGTGCGTGCGTGCGTGCGTGAGGGAGAGGATAGGCAGGTGGAAAGAGAGAGATACGGGGAGAGAGAAAGCCAGAGAGAGAACATGACGCTGCATCACAGGTCTCTTGCCTGACATTTCTGTGCTCCTCTAACCTCCACTTCTACCAGAAGTTCAAGTCAGTCCGCCATGTTTGATGGTCATGCCAAGCTCTCTTAGCGGACGGTCAGACAGTGTCTCTCTCAAGGCACGGTCTGACAGCATCTGATCACGAGCTGATGCGGCAGATGCGCCCATTTCTGTCCTATTTTGCAGGGCTTTGAGCAGCTGGTGGGTATTGCCAACAAAGTGCCGGTTTTCCCGGGTGAGTAGTTCGTTTGACTAGCACTATTTTTAGAGGAATGCATGCACGCGACCTGAAAACATATGCAGGTGCAATATTATATATTATGCATGCGTTGCAATAAATAAGAAATACCTTGACAAAATATGGAAACATTGCATTACATCATGATGTATTAACCATTCTAAAACGGCTAGTTCCATTCCTTGATTCTGATTGGCTGGTTTCCCTTTAATTGCTGTGGTATGTGAGACTATAACCCACACCTTTAATCAGTTTATATCAAACCCAGGTGCGTTATTTCTTTCCACAGTGTTGTGAAGCTAGACTAGAGAACTTGATTGCAAGTAACAGGTGTGTTGTTTCTGCAGCCTGGCCGGGAACTACTTTCTTGTAGCTGGGGACTACTTTCTTATAGTGAATTATTAGTGACATAGAACAGTTTTAATTGGTACATGTCTATGATTTGCCATATTGTAACCTTTTTAGAAAAGCAATAAGCCAAGCGAGGCTTGTGGTTACCTGTATTTTACACCGGCTGAGAGGGTACGCCTCTCAGCCGGTGTAAAATACCAGGTAACCACTCACCTCTTGTGGCTTATTGCTTCATTAATCACTTGACCCCATCCCTATTCTGCAGGGCACATTTGCCAAAAAAAAGGCTGATAACGTCGCGACACGACACGTTGTCAGGTTGTAGAATGGCTATTTTTGAGAGTTGGTGGAAGAGGGAAAAAGAGTGCACCAAGTACCAAGAGGCAACTCATGTCAAGTTTAGAGGGTTTAAGAGTGAATTACTTAAATATTATGAATGACAAATTCATATTAGAAGGGTGCAATTTGTGACAAAGCACAGAGGTGACTGTACTTGTGTTTGTTTAGCCTACATTGGTAAATAGCATGTGAAACTAGGACTAATCAAACTGCTTCAAATAAAACAACTTGCTTCTAATTTATTTGGGATACTTTTGTTGGACTGCTTCTACTAGACAGCTCACAAGGCTAGCTCCACGGATGGGGGAAATCCTTCCTTCCAACTGTAAACAGGCCATTCATCAAAAAATAAAGATGTTTACATTTATTGAAAAACATATTAAATCTGTACGGACGTGAGTCTGTCTTGCATTCACACTGCATTCACATTGCATGAATCATTGAAGGAAAACTACTGAAGACACTCCTCGCGAGACCTGATATACTTCAACCTGCAGCGGTATTGCACACCGAGAACAGCTGACATACAAGCTCAAGTCGTGTCGCAGATGTGACCGTTGTGAGCTTGGAGGTCTGCTGTTCTCTGCCCTTCTCTGAGCGCAACAACTTGGCACGGTGGAACATAAATTAGGTTTCAGGGGATATAGCTGCGCGATCAAGCAGGCTCTGGTGCTGAGATCGTAAGCAGCTAGTGCTCCCTCTGTGACTGGAGGGGGAAACGCTATAATTATTTACACACAGCATACAGTAAACCAAGGTACAGTTGTGGACAAAAGTATTGGCACCCTTGCATTTGTTTAAAAACAGTACACAATTTATTTTTCGGAAATTGGCAAATGAAAACATATTTTGACATCAACATACTGTATGTACTTATTTGGTTTGCAGAGGAACACAACAAAAAAACTGGAATACATACCAAATCCTAACTCATTCCAAAAAAAACACCCTTTTAGATTTGCAAAATGCTTGAACTTCAAGCAGGCTATTCACCTGGAACTCACCTGCGGCGAGTCAACGATTTAGTAATGATTTGTGTAATGAGCTAGGATTTGGTATTTATTCCAGTTTTTTGTTGTGTTCCTTTGCAAACCAAATTTGAAAACATAATGTTGATGCCAAAATATTTTCATTTGCCAAGTTTCTGGAAGAAATTGTGTGTTTTTAGAAACAAATGCAAGGGTGCCAATACATTTTTCCACAACTGTATATATTTCAAGAGGGAGAGATCACAGTAAAGCAGGGGTCTTCAACATAGGGTCCTCAGAGTTACTACAGGGGGGCTGCCAAATCTGTGTGTGATAGGAACATGTTTTTTTAAATTGATCACTTTAACCCTAGCATCCCTATTCTTAGTGGAACATCTGGGAGGCGTTGTGAGCTTGTAGATCTGCTATTTCTTGGCACAGAGGTTTGGTGTAGAGGAAAAAGAAGAGCAGACTAGAATACATTGACAGTTCAAGTGGTTAATTATCTGAACATACACATTATAAGATGTATATCTGCAACACCATTGTATACAATATGTAATGTACAATATGTAGTGGGGGTCCCTGCTTCATCTCTCTCTCTCTCTCTCAGCTAAGGGGTCCTTGGCCTGAAAATGTTGAAGACCCCTGCAGTAAACATCCGTCCTAAACCTTCTTCCTCCACAATGGGAGGAAAACAGCATCTGAATGATGATATGATGCATTTTGTGGATGTGCGGTGACCACTTTCACATTGCATCTAATGAGTGGTGGGTTTCTTTTGGCCCTGGCCTGCATACTGGTTCTTATCAGAGTGACGCTGTCTGGAAACGCGTCTATTCCCCGCTCTGAGGAGCGAGGAGTGCATGCTTCCTGGAAGACTTTCCAAGCTGATCGGCATGACGTTAATGACTCCTGATGCGCCCCTACAGCTAGCAATGTTACTCTGTGTGTGCGTGAATGCATGCGAGCGCGTGTGTGTGCAGTGGTGTAAAGTAACTAAGTACATTTACTTAAAGCTATACTATGTAACTTTTTTAATAAAACAAATCTTAAAATTGTCCTAATTATTAAATCGCTAAAGTTTTAGAACACCCACTCTGTTCATTTCAGCTCCCAAAGCCTTTTCTTTATATGTGTTCTACTGAGCCCTGGTGGCCGTGACCGGGGCTGTTTTTCCCGGCAAAATTACGTCATATGCATCATTCTGTACACGTGTCTCCCTACCGGCCAATCAAAGCCCAGATCATACACTGCCGAGCTCTTCAGAAAGTACACGCTAGGAGTTTAGCATGTAGCTCCCAAACCGAGGCTCGTAGAGGGACACGAAAGACCTCTATGGATAGGTCTCGGCGAGGCGAGGCGGACGCGGTGGTCTGAAGGCCCGGTCCGCGGCGAAAAACGGCCGAAAAAAGCAGACGCGACCGCGGTTTGCTATAACACTACTGACCACTAGTTGAGCAACTTACACAGTATAGCTTTAAGTAATGTACTTAGACTGATGCTAGACTTTTGAGGCTTCAGGCTGGGGCTGCGACTCTCTCCGCCACACTTGTACTCAAGTACATTTTGAATTCTGGACTTTAGTATTTCTATATTGCAGTATTGATACTTTTACTTAAGTAAAATATGTGAGTACTTTTTCCACCACTGTGTGTGTGTGTGTGTGTGTGTGTGTGTGTGTGTGTGTGTGTGTGTGTGTGTGTGTGTGTGTGTGTGTGTGTGTGTGTCACATATGCGATTAAGTGCCATGGTTGGATGCTGATGTGAAACTGTATAGTATGGCAAATTAAACTGTAGCATAACTGCATACTGTTCTTTCATTGCCATCACTGAGGAGGGTTTTTGTGTGTCTAAACAGACTATAGAGTCGTGAAGGTGGGGGGTGCGGCTCAGCTGGGCGTCGTCGTTCTCAGGCCGTCGATTGATACGCCGCTTCAGAGGAAGCAGTGTGCCGCTTCTCAGCAGCATGTTTCCTGCGCCTCTCCATGTACCCCCAGTGGGAACCGGGAAAGACACATGTGAGGGGAACGAGGATTTAATGCCTAGACCTGGGACGCAGCCAGAGAAAGACAGAGGGGGGAGAGGGAGAGGAAGAAATCAAAAGGGGGAAATGTATAAAGACAGCGAGATAGAGAGAGAGAGATGGGAGAGAGATGAGAGAGAGAGAGAGAGAGAGAGAGAGAGAGAGAGAGAGATAGAAAGAGAGAGAGAGACGTACACAATCTGTAGACACCCGCAGCACAGCCATAGCCCTTCGCCCCAAGGCCTGATAGCAAGACCAGAATAGAAAATCTGGAAGACTGGATATTCCACAGAAAGGCAAAGGTGGGGGGAGAGGAGGAAACCAAACTGGACGCTAAAAGCCTAAGAGCCAAGGGTTTCCTGGACGAAAGGAAAAGATCAATGGTAGCTGGGGCTACGTTCACACTCACACCAAAAGGCCCCATCTGATCCCAGGTCTGCGCTCCCTTGCATGGGGAATGTCAAGTAGCCTACACCAACGCAAAGAGTCACAGAGAAGTCAGACAACTTGGGTTCCATGAGTAGTTTGTCTACTTAGTACTGCTGTTTGCTGAGTTAACAAAGCACAGACTAATGTCATTTTAATGTCGTTTTAATGTTGCTTTGTCACGCTTCACAGGAAAAGGGAGGATAAGAGAGAGCGAGGGAGGGGAGAGGGGGAGAGAAAGAGAGCTGATGACATAACGAAGGTCTTGAGAAAAATTTGTGGATGGTATGTCAGTACTAACAGTATCCCTGTGTTTTCCATTTGTTTTGGTCCGTAATAAGCAATTTGTCCGATGGATTTCAATTCAAATGTCAGATTTCAGAGTAATTTAGATGAAAGGGTGGAAAAAAAAGCTTTGCAAAAGGAGCATGGTTTGTTCTTCAAAGAAAAAAGTAGACGGCAGGCATTAGTGTGTGTGTTTGTTACGACTGTAGTGTTGTGCGCATTCTTATTTCCTGATCTTTTATTTGTCTCTTCCCCATGGGTGCCACCACTCCTGTCAGCCTATTGGACACTAACCTCCATACAGCTGCAGTTAGTGATTGATCACACCGGTGCTCACTCACTCATCATCTTGGTGGATAAAGACCTGGGGAATTCTGGGAGACAGTGGCCAGTTGGTCATTCTACAGCATTAGTTTGTTTGTTGCAAAACTTCGCAAAAGTTCAAGTTGTTACGCAGCGGGATCAGAAACTTTAAAGGGATATTCCACTTTCAAAAAACTTTTGGTTGTTTTATTGTCTAATCAGGCTCACACCCTGGACAGTTTTTAATTTGCTTGATTCAATATTTAGATATTTGATGTAAATGTTACCAGGACCTCTAGGCCCAGGGCCTCTCCCCACACACACCCATTGTAACTTCAAACTTCATTTTAACCATGATAGATTCATTAAAAACACCCATTATCTTTTCTGGTGACTCATACTAATGCTCGAAATAGCTCACCTTGATTTGCCCAAGCTCCACTCCGCGCTCAGATCCGCTCCATAAAAAGGAGGCCTACAAGTTCTATGACCCTCTGATCTGTTCTGTCATTCCAAAATATTTCATGTTAGATTCAATATAGTCTGGGATCACTTCACTTTTCGAGGTTTGATCCGGACGGGAGAGGAAACCACTTTACGTCATGTTGTAGTACTCAAAGGACTACAATTTGCCAGAACTATCAAACCGGATTCAGTTTTAACCCAAAATAAATCCCCTGTGCTCAAGGACATACTTTTAGGGCCTACCTAATAAACTCCTTGATGCCGGCGTAGTTTTGCTTTTGAAAAATGTGTTTGAGATATGCATCTTTTATTTCAACTCGTAGAGACTGGCAAGACTACACTAGGCTACTCGAGCATTGTAATAGGCATTGGGGAAACAAACGGAGGGAGCCAAAACAAAGCGACGACGCTTCTTCGGCTTGTGGTTTCCGCCTAGATCGAATCAAACCGCCCGTTGTTAACGATCACCAGGCTTTCCCTCAGAAAGCCTGGTGGGCGAGGTTATATTCAATATAGCCTAGCAGGAAATTTCTTTTAATTCAGATGAAGGTTACACAGAAAATCAGATCTAATGTTTTTTTTGGAGCTCTCCTGTTAAATATGGCAAGTTTGTAAGAAATAGCCAATAGTATGTACAGTAGCCCCGCGATAATCCAAATTCTTTCTCACACTGGGTCACATATTTAGTTTACTTTCCCTTCGCTGCACATTAAAGCGAATAATGTCGTGGGGATTGTTCACCATGCAGAAGTCCAATTTCACACTATTACCCTCTTAACTCATTCCCCGCCTCCCCCGATAGTCCCGAGAAAATCCCAATGTCGTTCCCCGCCAGGCCCGATAGTCCCGAGAATTTGCTTTTATATAATGTAATGTTTAATTACACTCTCCCCCAGCTCGTGACAAATTTTTATCCTTTTATCTTACAGAGAACCTAAAATATCACACATCAAAGTAAGTGTGTTTGAAAAAAAGACTGTAATAATGTATAAATTGCAATACAAATGCATATAAATCTCCCCATAACCCACAGTGAACTGGCACAGTGACGCATTTTGCGCACACAAGGCTGGCGGAAAAAAAAGAGAAGAAAAAAAAAGTGTGAGAACAGCTGTGTGTGTGTGTGTGTGTGTGTGTGTGTGTGTGTGTGTGTGTGTGTGTGTGTGTGTGTGTGTGTGTGTGTGTGTGTGTGTGTGTGTGTGTGAACATCTCTTAGCTGGCTGGTGGTCCACGGACCACTGTCTGTTTCAGTGGTCCCCCTGTCCTGATCAGCACAGTGCTATCAGAGTCTCTGATTCAGAGATCTGTCTCTCTCTCTCTCTCTCTCTCTCTCTCTCTCTAGATACAAAATAATTATCGCCAATTCGCCATATAAATGCTTCTAAAACATACCTGAGAATGATGATGGTTGATTAGAATCCACAGGTTATAATCCATATATCCAGGCTATAATATATTGTTTTGTAATGGTCCACAAGCAGCCAAGCAGGCCATTGGCGCCAGGCGGTCCTTTGCAAAGGGGGGTCCCTGGTCGGCTTTCTAACAGGGGGTCCGCGGGCCCAACGCTTCGCTCCGCAGAGCAGTGGGAACACGATAATCAACTCTTACAAAATCAATCAATAAAACTGCCCGATTACATAAAGTTCACGACGCGATCCAGTTGAGTCAGAGACAAGTGAAGTGGTCCCTGGAAGGGGGTCCGTCCTCTCATTACCCTGCCTGGTCTCCAGCCAACACTTCTCACGGACCACCACCAAAACTCCCACGCTCCCCCACCACGCTCCTCCCAAAAAGCAAGAGATCAACTAGTGTCGTTACTAACGAGCAAAGACGCAGAGGAGCTGTTTAGCAGGGCAGTGCAGAGGATTTTTTTAGGGGCAGGGCGAGACATTTTTCCAACATGTCCTAGAATGTGAAAATAGCAGATCTACAAGCTCGACTTTGATTGATTGATTGAAGACTTTATTAGAAGTTTGCATAGGAAAAGGTACAGTTTCATGACGGTACAGTTCACTGGTACAAGGTCTACTAAAAGGAGATCCATGAAAAGACTAAGCTTATTTCCACTGGAAACCATTGAAGTATCTCATATAAAATTGAATGACAAGCTCTCAATGTGTCACAGTCTCAGAGCGATGTGTTGAGCTTGTAGAGCTTGTAGATCTGCTATTTTCACATTCTAGGACATGTTAGAAAAAAAAGACTCATGCCCCCTTTTATGTCTATTTGTGTGTGTGCACCTGTACAGAGCAAAAGACAACCAGCAGACACACAGAGACAGAGAGAAAGCGCCCCCAAGTGGGGGCTCACAGAAATACTCACAGAAATACTGCAATATAGTATGTGAGTTTTTTGGTCAGATATAGCCAATAAAAATATTTTTCTCTGCATTTTTCTAAACAGAAAATTCTAAAAATAAATCCTATTACATAATTACATTAGTACACTTATCTGATAATGCCTGAAGCCATAAAGACACATCTCAAGTGAGTTATCCACTTGAAAACAGATCATTCACAAAAAGGTCAATAACTCCAATTATTTTGAATTTCCACCTGGATTTTGAAAAAACAAGGGGTTTGAAATGGCCAAAACTCTAGATTGCTACATCGTACATACAAAAAAATATTTTTTGGAGAGACTAGAGGATGTCCTCTTTTAATCCATGCACTGTATGACATTTTCGTGCAAACAGGGAATTTAGGAAAAATGTCTAAATATGAAGAAAATGCTTAAACAAAATGGCAGGGGAGCCTACAGTGAATGTTAAAATGGCGGTCAATGTGTTAAGTAAGTGGTCACTTTGCATGAAAATACCATACTGCCCTTAAAATTTGAAAATATTCAAGCACTTTTAACTCTGCGTCCAAAACACTTTTGGATTTTGCGTTTGCCCTGTTCTGGCTTGAGGGACGGGGACAAAAAGTAGAGCCGTATAGTTTTGATTAGGTTGTGCTGTAAGCAGTAAAAAAGCTATAATTGGAAAGATAACTTTCTTTTACAGGACACGGACAATATAATTTATTTTTAACCTTCATCTATCCAGGGGATGTTTGCAGAGCGTACGTGGCCGTTTTCTGCAACAGCCTGCCTCACGTTGATTCGCTCCAGCAAGGAGCTGCCTAGCAGGGGCGTCACAAGGGGGGGGGAAAGTGGGACTGAGTTACCAGGCCCCAAGGTGGAGGGGCCTTATTATGTTATAGTTCAGCTATTGAAAAATAGCAGATCTACATGCTCACAGCGCGGCACCGAGTGCCGTGCTGCATCTTGTAGATCTGCTACTTTTAGATCTGAAAAGTCGTGAAAATGAGTGAAAATCTTTGAATATCTTTAAGCAAACATTTGTAACCAAAATGTTGCTTCTGGACATTTGGGGGTCCTTCACATTAAAGGTTTGAGCACCACGGATAAAGGGTTAGGGGGCGGCATAGCTCAGGGGTAGAGCAACCGACATTAGGGCACGAAGGGTTACCGAAAGGTTCCCAGTTCGAATCCGGGCTCCCCCTGAGTTATGTCGAAGAGTCCTTGAGCAAGACTCTGAACCCCTAGTTGCTCCCGGTGAGCAGGTTGGTGGCTTGCATGGTTTCCTCCGCCATCGGTGTATGAATGTATGGGTGAATGTAATGCACAAACTCTGTAAAGCGCCTTGGATAAAAGCGCTATATAAATGCACCATTTACCATTTACAAAGAAACATAGGTTTCTTGAAAAAAAAAACTTAGGATTTGAAATATTCAAAGACTTGCACAAATGTTCTAACCTGACTGCGCCCAATGATGGCAGCAGTGCGTATGCCTGGCTGCATATCGCTCTGCTTACCTTCATCTGGGATCCCTCGGGCAGACACGATGTAAGGGGCGGGCCATTTTTTCAAATTCTTTAGCAAGTGATTGGATGGGGCCGTCTCTCTATCACAACTCCAACCACTCATATTGGCCTGTCTGCATCCACGTGGTCTGCAATCAGACTCTATTGGCTCAGAGCCGCTCAGAGCCCGCCCGTAGCTGCCGCTGATTGGTCCGGCCCGGGACTTTACGAGCGTTATCAACTCCCACCGAGAGATCTCAGATGGTAAAGTAGGGCGGTAGCCTACGCACTACTGCCACCATCTGGCTCAGTCAGGTTACACATTTTCATGATTTTTCTAAAATAGCAGATCTACAAGCTCGCAGCACGCGCTGTGACCTTGTATATCTACTATTTTTCAATGGTTAACTCTCCTACTGCCAGATCATTTATTTATTTATTGGGTCTGGCGCCATCAAAAAGCGGCTTACCTTTGCGACGTTATAGTAGATAGACAGACAGACATTTATTTATTTATTTTTATTTTTTTGGGTTGTGCAATAGTGCACTTTGGTCTGCCAGGCAGCAGAGGGCGGCGTCATGCGAGAATGAATGTGAATTTGCCTGTTATGTGTTGAAGAAGAAGAAGACCAGTCACTGGCCACAGAGCCTCAGAGCCAGAGGAAATCAACAAGGAAGTGAATTGTTCTCCGTTGATCTAACGCATAATGGATTTTTTACACCATCACCGCGGAAAATGTGTTTACAGTAGACGGCCGCGCGACCCCTCATCAGCTTACAGTCATCAGACGAACGAACCGAACGAGCGCCGTATTGGCGGAGAGGTCTTGCGAAATCGGGCGAACGTGAACGTTCAAAGCGTGGGGAGAGTTAAAGCACAAAATAATGCGTTCCCAGTCTAAATGGGTTAAACCCCCTCCCCCTATGAAGAACATTGATGGGGGGCCCGCAGTGAATCCTTGTACCCAGGGCCCAGAATGTGGTGCGACACCCCTGCTCACACTGATTGGCTCCTGGGAGCTGCCTAGTATAACCTCTGTCTCCTGCTGGTGGCCACTGAGCACTTCCAATTGCCCTGCCCTGCTTTAACTATTGATAATAGCAGATATACAAGCTCACAGCGCGGCACCGAGTGCCGCGCTGCGAGCTTGTAGATCTGCTATTTTAGAAAAATCGTGAAAATATTTCAATATTTCAAATCCTTCTAAGCTTTCTTGAAAAACCTATGTTTCTATGTCAGTGGTGCTCAAATATTTCCATGTGAAATACCCCCAAAATTATACGTATTTGGCGACGGACCCCCATCTCAAAATATTTAGTTCCAGGGACCCCCCAGAAGCAACATTTGAGTTACAAATGTTCGCTTAAAAATACATACATTCAAAAGATTTGCACACATTTTCACGACTTTTCAAAAATAGCTAAAGTATAAAATAATTAAGGCCCCTCCACCTTGGGCCCTAGTAACTCAGTCCCACCTTTCCCCCCTTGTGACGCCCCTGCTGCTGGCAATTACCTTTTAATGCACAGCGGCAGCTCAACCACAACTGTGGAGGGAGTACAATGTGTTGCTTTATCACTTCCATAGCAAAGACTTTCTCAGCCAGCGCTGTTATTAATAATATTATTATTATTACCCTTATTGTTTTTCTTTTTACAGACAATAGTCGTGTTGTTGTGGACGGATTACGGGATTGGAATTCTACCTTTCTACCTTTCCATGTGGTGACAAATGAAAAGGGAAATGTGGGCATATTCTACAAAGAACATTCTCAGTTCAGTTGACAATTGTATTGTATTTGTTGTTTTTGTTTTTGTTGTTGTTATTGTTATTAAATTACATTTTCAGCAAAGAAAAAAACTAAGAAAAATAACAAGCAGACCCACAAACCCCATGTAAACAAAACCTTATTAAATTAAAGACAAACACTATAAAAGACATGAGTTGTAACCTGTTTTGTAGTGCCACCTGTCTTGTTGTTTCAGTTCCTGCCCCATGGTGTCAGCAGTCTCACCTACTGTACCAGTGTATGCTGGATATACATCTGTAGACTTTACTCTCCTGTTTACCATGTTCTAGTGCCAGCTTGCCTTTGTTCCTTGTGTGCTCATTGCTCTCCAGCAATACTCCCAGTGTTTGTTTCTCGTTTTTGATCTCACTATTCTCTTATATTTCGCCTTTTCCAGTCTCCCTGGCTGCATGGATTTGTTCTCAAGTCATTTGAACTGCTTTCCCATACTTTTTGGTCTCGCCATATTCTCTCTCTCTCTCTTTTTTTTCTCTCTTTCACCATACCTGGATTTGTTTGCTTTAATTTACTTGTGCGACCACCATTTGTACCCTCTCAGAGTTATGGGAGTCCTTGAAATAAAAGGTTTGAGAACCAATGTGCTCCATGAAATGGAACAGAGCCTTCGTTAGTATCATTGGTAACACCTTTGAAGGAAGTAATAAGAGGCCCAACTTCCCTCCAATATAGCTGGCCTATTCAAATTTTAGTGTGCGTCAACTCCACACCAAAATCTACCTCCCAGACACATTAGATGTCATTTGATGGGGAGCGTGTCGATATTGCGACATAGCATCTGTTTGATGGTTCATTCTTTCCACGCGGGTGAATGTTAACCTGGTGAAATGCTAACCTGCCGATGCGGTTGAATGTCAACCTCTATGCCTAAATCTAACCCAAACCCTAACCCCTAACCCCAGTAACCGTGACGTGGGTGAGTAGCCAACACTGCCGACGCTTATAGTCGAAAGAATTTCCCCATTTGATGACGCAACAGTCGTATCAGAAATGTTGTCAACATTTAAATATACATTCAACAAAATGTCTGACTCGTATATAATGAAGAAAGTGGGCTTGAGGATTAAACAGACAGAATCTATGGACCAATGAAGCCCCCGTGCAGAAAGCTCCTGCCTGTAATCAATAGGAATTAGTGTGTGTGTGTGTGTGTGTGTGTGTGTGTGTGTGTGTGTGTGTGTGTGTGTGTGTGTGTGTGTGTGTGTGTGTGTGTGTGTGTGTGCGCACGCGCGTGCGTGCGTGCGTGTGTGCGTGCGTGCGTGTTTCCATGTAAATATAAATGTCAAGCAGATTAATGAAAGGTTAAAGTGTACACAGTACTGGTTGACTTAAAATAAACATGCACACGCACACGCACACACACACACACACACACACACACACACACACACACACACACACACACACACACAAATTTGCAAGAGAAAAACAGATCCTACAAAGAGAAATAGATGCTCAAAGAGAGATCCCCTGAGAAAGATCAGTCAATACGCGCACAGCCGCGCACTCACATACAGTACACACACACACACTGCTATATCGCTAATGATGGTAGCTTCCATTGGAGATCAAACATTATGGACTAGACCAGTAGATCACTGCACCACAACACACACACACACACACACACACACACACACATACACACACACACACACACACACACACACACACACGCACACGCACACGCACACGCACACGCACACACACACACACACACACACACACACACACGCAATTAGTAATGAATGTGTACATGCAATCACACATTCTCTTTGCATACGTCTGTCTGCCTGTGTCTCTCACAGCACAGCTCGCGTGAGGTGAGGACTGGACAGAAAGACAGGACGCGGCAGCAGAGCCAACTATATATCGTTGTTGTCGGGTGGAAACCTTGTACAGTATGTCCAAAACCGTTTTGTATTCATCATTTTAAAATGATTTTAACTAGTCTGCTATTTTCACTCGTTTTGTGCGACAGTCTTGTATGATGAAGCAGGGCTTTACTTTACCAAAAATCGTACAAATTTGAAACTTGGAGATACAAGGTTTCTGCCCGACAGTGACGATATGCTATAAACAATGTTAATCATTATTCTCCACAGCGACAAAATGAAAAAGTGCAACCAAAAATAAGGTGTAAAGGTGGGAAATTGTTTCGGTTAAAAACTATATTGGTAGTCTCTAATAGTCTGCCTTAAAGGTTTCTGGTACAGCGTGTTTGCCAAACCTCTGTGGACATTCCCTTTGGTATATTGAAGTGTTCGAGGTTCCTTTTGTCTTGCCTGTCTTTTGTCTGGCTTACGCACATGACTGAAGTGAAAACTAATCTTTCTTATAAATCATATAATAGGCAAATATTCAGCCCAAATAGTTGAACCTATACAGTGAAAATAGCAGATCGACAATCGCAACACTTCATGTTGCGATGCATGGCAAGCTTGCAAATTGTCTTGTTTTCGGCAAAGAGATTTGGTGTATAGACTAGAGGGAAGAACCCAAGACTCTGAATATTGGGACCCAGTGCCTCCCTGCTTAGCACCCAGCATCAAGGGTTGGATTGGGGGTAAGTCCCTGGAACATACTAGCGTCATGTCCATTGGGTGAACTTGTACATCAAGCTGCCTCACGCTACAGAAACAGAAGCTGGGCTGCTGCCCTATGAGCCTCATGGATCGGCAAGGCTTACTTATTATTAGAGGGAACTGGTTCAAGTATAGACCCCTGAGGAACCCCGGTCAATCAAGTATATAGTTCTACACAGACTTTTCATTATGGGGTTTACTCGGCCGGCAGCCATTTCACCAAGGGGATGTACAGTACAGTACAGTACCCAGCAGGCACTGGGGCAGTGGCTGGTGACAGCCAGCCAGGACATGTCCACACACTGATGAGCCTCAGAGACGTGCAGAGAATGTTAGAGAGGCAGGGGCTGAAATCTCTAAAAGGGCTTTTTGATGAAAATATCAAAATTCAGCTATTTTCAGAGCTTGATACCATACTGAACTGAGCATAAACAAGTCAATACTGGAGTTGTGGCGTAACGGCAAGCATTGATGAGGCATTCAAGTTCAGGAGAGTTTGGACAAGTCAATTCTCTTTAATGCTGCCTTCAGGTATGCAAGTGCATTTGTTTCACCATAGTAAAAACTGCATTAATGTTCTGGAGAGAGGGCACGTTTTACAGATGGATAAAAGGGTAGGGGCTCAAGCCCCCTTTGATGTATATGTGTGCACGTGCCTTATGAGCCTGCACCATAGGCGATTTTAAGGGGTGTCCTAGGGTGCACGTGCACCCCCTGGCCGCCAGGCGGGCATTTTGATTTTTTTTTTTTTTTTGTAATTATGTAACTTTATTTTATAATTATTAAATAAAACAGCGACTGTTAAAACCATTAAGGATATTAGAGGGGGAGAGTTTGCTTCTCAGGTGTTCCAGTATGTTAGTCAGATCTGTGAAAGAAATGGTTTTGCTGGTCCTAGTGTGCCACGCAAATCAGTGTTTAACACAGCAGCGGATTATTACCGATGTGATATTCTGTATAGAACACTGGACACACTCATACAACAGCTTGAGGGGCGCTTTTCTGAAAACGATTTTCATATCCTCCAGTGTCTTGCTGATGTTGTAACCTCAGATAGCCCTTCAGAAAAAAGTGTGACAGACGTATGTCAGACATACACTCTTGATGCAGATGTTCTGAAAGCTGAAATCTCTGTAATGACTTCCATGTACAGGGAAGAGAATGTGCGCAAAAAAAAAGAAATGGAGGACACGACACTGTTTGAAAAGAAACTTGCTTTTTTCCAAGAGAAGGGAATGCATAATTCTGATTCATTTGGTACATTAAAACACGTCTACACACTGTACCTCACCATACCAGTTACGAGTGCTTCAGCTGAGCGCAGTTTCTCTACTTTGAGACAACTAAAAACGTATTTACGGACAACCATGACTGATAAAAGAGTGTCAGATATAGGCATTTTACAGATTGAGAAAATACACGAAATTAAAGTGCAGAAAATAATTGAAAGGTTTGCAAGTGCCAAAACCCGGAGGCTGCAGTTCATTGTGTAATAAGGATGTGTCTACTATTTGTTTTTGTGAAATGCTTATTTGACACTGTAAATGACTGCTTGATTGCTTGATGAATGATGATTAACTTGATGTTTGGCTTTATATGTCCTGGCTGTGCTGCCTCTGTCTGCAAAATAAGTAAATAAATCCTATAGATAGACATATGGTGTCTAGAAAAAGAAGCACCTGTTTTACACTTTTTTTTGTTTATATTGTGTTACATTTGGGTACAAAATTAACTGCAGAAATCCGCTAAAACAACATTACAAAACCGCTAATATCCGCAATTTTTCTCGCGCGCGTGCATGAGGTAATAGAGGTCGTGCACCCCCTGCTGGAAGAGGCTAGAATCGCCTATGGCCTGCACTATACCTACAGCAGTGGTTCTCCCAATAAGTTGCTGTCAAGGACCCCCACATTGTATTGTTTTTGGCTATAGACAGACTGCATCTGAAAAGGCTTTTGTGCCAGGGAGAACAGAAAAAAATGACTCAACATTTTCCATATATTTTTTTAAATGTGAAGAGACTTCTGCACACCCACAGTGGTGTAAAGTAACTAAGTACATTTACTTAAGTACAGTACTTAAGTACAGTTTTGAGGCATTAGTACTTTACTTGAGTATTTCAAATTTCCAATACTACATTTATTTGGAAACTTTAGTTACTAGTTACTTTGCAGATATAAATTATAATGGTATAAAACATACCTAAACCCTATCTTGCCCTACCGTGGCTATTTGAAAATAGCCGATGTACAAGCTCACAACGTGTCGCGATGCAGGTGTGTAGGTGACAAGACAGTAAGCAGAAGAATCTTTAAAAGGTGAGAGAGAACAATTCAAGAGAGTTCAAGAGAACAATTTATTAGAGCAACTTTTCCGTTGTGATACCTTCCTCAATCCTCAGGCTGCTTCAAATAGTTCAAAAAATAGCAGATGTACAAACTCGCAGTGTGGCACTGCCGTGAGCTTGCAATTCTGCTATTTTTGAAAAGCCAACATATGCATGCATAAAGTGGTGGGCCAACTGGCCTACCGGTCGAGGCGCATACCACATACAGTAGGCTCTGATGCCTTGATAGCGTGCCGCAGGTTCGAATCCCGATCCCGACGACCTTTGCTGCATGTCACTCCCCATCTCTCTCCCAATTTCCTGTCAGTCTACTGTCCTATCAATAAAGGCATAAAAGCCCAAAAACAAATCTTAAAAAGGTTGTGATGCCATGTTCTATAATAACAATCTTTATTGTCCCCGAAGGGAAATTTGTCTTCACAAGTCTGTTCAACACAAAAAACAACACAAAACCATATAACACAAAACATCACGAGACAGATCAGCAGGTCCCCACTATATTCATACCATCAGGTCCCCACTATATTCACAGAAAATGTTAACTACATTTGGCTGGGGACCCCCTGGAACCCCCTCCAAGGACCCCTTTAAGAACCAATGCTTTACAGCACATGGAAACAATCCAGTACTAATACTGTAAGTAAGTAGGAAGTTGAGGGATCAGCGTCCGCTTCTGCCAAAGTTATCCGCGGTGGTAATTGGGAGCTAGTTAGCCGAGCTAAATCAAGAGCCGGTGAAAAGGGGACCTCGGTGGCAGCCTAGGTGATGCCGGCGTTCGTGCAATCACCTCTATTCCTCTACTTAGAGGCTCTGCAGCCAAGCTGTCTGCCTCCCGCTGTCTAATTGAATGGGCAGATAATGGCGGCAGCCCGACTGTTCGCAAAGAGACAAGCCGATGTCAATAATAAGGCCTCTACCTTCCAGCTCCACAGGATGAGAGGGATGAGAGATCTTATATCTGTGAGAATGTGTGTGTGTGTGTGTGTGTGTGTGTGTGTGTGTGTGTGTGTGTGTGTGTGTGTGTGTGTGTGTGTGTGTGTGTGTGTGTGTGTGTGTGTCCGTGCACAGGCCCTTGATGTTGTGATCAATGTTTCTCTGAGGTCCGGCTCAATAAACCGTTAGATTTTCCCCTAAAGACATCCTGCCAACAGAACTTCATTAGACATACACACACACACACACACACACACACACACACAACACAAGTGAGAGTGCACGCACGCACGCACGCACGCACGCACGCACGCACGCACGCACGCACACGCACACACACACACACACACACACACACACGCTCTCACACAATCTCTCGCACATGCATGCACACACTTTCTCTAATTGTCCTGTGTTTACAGGTTGTAGCCATAAGGGCTGAATGAGATCACACATCAGATCGTTTGCTAGTGCCTTGTTGGGTGAATGTACAGATCTGGTACTCTATCTGCTATCATTTGATCTGGTCTGATAGGGCTGATTTAGTCCCCTCTCTCACAGAACCAAATCAACGCTATCACATTTGATCAAGCGAGGCTAGTTCCATTGTTGGCAGTCAGCTCGAACAGCAACTTAAGATGTGAAACACAAGCTAAAAGAATACATCGATTGATTTTATACCCCACTTTCAGTTTGAGGAGAACGCGCCGATCGTTGATGGGCGAGCTGTTTCGCGACAAAATTGGTAGCCTTTGTGGTGAGAGTAGCACTTTATTGTTCCTTCACCAACAATCTCTATATCAAAAGCTCAGTCAATCAATATGTTTTCTGTGTGCGTGTTTGTGTGTGTGTGTGTGTGTGTGTGTGTGTGTGTGTGTGTGTGTGTGTGTGTGTGTGTGTGTGTGTGTGTGTGTGTGTGTGTGTGTGTGTGTGTGTGTGTGTGTTAAGGACCCTTAGAGCCCTCAGTAAAATCCTCAGAGCTCATTTATCTTTTTTGACCGGGGTAACCCAGGTAACCAGTCCTACCGTACATTTAGCTGGCAAAAAGGGTCTTTCTTCGCCCCAAAATTGCGTTTCTTCAAAATATGGGCGTTTCGCAGGACTTTTTGACGATTGGTTCGCTATCGCTTCACAAGTTCCCATGCTCTGGAGGGGCGGTCAGAGAGTTCCCATGCTCTGGAGGGGTGGTCAGAGTGTTCCCATGCTCTGGAGGGGTGGTCAGAGTGTACCCATGCTCTGGAGGGGCGGTCAGAGTGTTCCCATGCTCTGGAGGGGTGGTGTTAATGCTCTGGAGGGGCGGTCAGAGTGTTCCCATGCTCTGGAGGGGCGGTCAGAGTGTTCCCATGCTCTGGAGGGGTGGTCAGAGAGTTCCCATGCTCTGGAGGGGTGGTGTTAATGCTCTGGAGGGGCGGTCAGAGTGTTCCCATGCTCTGGAGGGGTGGTCAGAGTGTTCCCATGCTCTGGAGGGGGGGTCAGAGTGTTCCCATGCTCTGGAGGGGTGGTCAGAGTGTTCCCATGCTCTGGAGGGGCGGTCATAGTGTTCCCATGCTCTGGAGGGGCGGTCAGAGTGTTCCCATGCTCTGGAGGGGGGGTCAGAGTGTTCCCATGCTCTGGAGGGGCGGTCAGAGAGTTCCCATGCTCTGGAGGGGAGGTCAGAGTGTTCCCATGCTCTGGGGGGGCGGTCAGAGTGTTCCCATGCTCTGGAGGGGCGGTCAGAGAGTTCCCATGCTCTGGAGGGGTGTTCCCATGCTCTGGAGGGGTGGTCAGAGTGTTCCCATGCTCTGAAGGGGCGGTCAGAGTGTTCCCATGCTCTGGAGGGGCAGTCAGAGTGTTCCCATGCTCTGGAGGGGCGGTCAGAGAGTTCCCATGCTCTGGAGGGGTGTTCCCATGCTCTGGAGGGGTGGTCAGAGTGTTCCCATGCTCTGAAGGGGCGGTCAGAGTGTTCCCATGCTCTGGAGGGGCAGTCAGAGTGTTCCCATGCTCTGGAGGGGCGGTCAGAGTTTTCCATACGGCAGGCAGAGTGCAGTGAAGTTAGAAGTTGCATATTTCACTGTACAGGATAATGTAACAAGGTGTGGGAAACAACGATGTAACAAGATGTGGGAGGATCGGCTGCAGCCCTTAAAGAATGTAGTATATATCAGGTATGTGGGCTCGTGTAGCTTTAGCATATAGACGTAGCAAGGAATGCGATGCTAGTATGCCACCATCCACATAGCTGGCCACAGCGCTTCTCAGAGCAGGCACAGGCGGCTTTCGCGGGCCAGTGCTTGTACAGTAGATATATGCCTTTCGGCTTAAAACAGAGATAGCGCCCAAGCGATGGGTTGTATTCTCCAAATTTAAAATGTGTACATTTTTTTTCGTAAAGTAAAACCCTGCTTCATCATACAAGACTGCTGCACAAAACTAGTGACAATAGCAGATCTCGTGGTACGAGGCGTTGTGTGCTTGTAGATCGGCAATTTTTACTATTTTAAATCGTTTTTAAAATGATCAATACAAAGCGAAAGGTTTTGGACAGTGGTGGAAAAAAAGTACTCACATATTTTTACTCTGCAACAAGTAAAAGTCCCGTAATTCAAAATGTACTCTAGTAAAAGTACGAAAGTACAGCAAGTAAATGTACTTAGTTTACATCAGTGGTGGCTTTTCAGGCCGCGACCCCCAAAATAATCATATTTTAACTGAGGAATTACATTTATGTATTGTGAAAATAGCAGATCTACAAGCTCACAACACCTCGAGCTGCGAGGCGTTATGAGCATGTAGATCGTCTATTTTCAAAATTTCTGCCTCTAATATTTGACAATTTGGTCAATGTTTAATTTTGTCATTTTAGAGGCACTAAGAGTCCTTAAATTGTCACTTTAGAAATGTGCCCTCTATACACTTAAACGTTATGTTGGTTTGCTTACTGTTGAGAGAGAAAACATTTTCACATTAAGTTAATCATCTGGGGAAAAGAAAATAATAATAATAATAATTTGGGGACCCCCCTGGGGGTCCCACCCACAGGTTGAGAAACAGTGGTTTACACCACTGGGGTTAATTGACCATGGCTGTTTAAGTACCTGACAAAGAGGGGGGGGGGTCTACGGGGAGAGAATCTCACTGGTGGTCTAATATAGAGCTATTAAGGCCTGTGGAGCAGTGAGGGCCTGCTGGTCTAGAAATAATTACACAGGCATATTATGCTGTCACCAATCAGGGGTCTATAACCACCCCCCCCCCCCCCCCCCCCCCCCTGACCCATCCTTCCTGCCTTCCATTCACCCTCTCCCCTATTGTCTCCCTCCCTTTTTCTCCTATAACCATTCACAAGCCCCCCTCTTGTCTCTTATCTCTCTCTCTCTCTGTGGCTATTCCTCCTCACTATTAATTAAAACTGTGTGTGTGTGTGTGTGTGTGTGCGCGCGCGTGTGTGTGTGTGTGTGTGTGTGTGTGTGTGTGTGTGTGTGTGTGTGTGTGTGTGTGTGTGTGTGTGTGTGTGTGTGTGTGTGTGTGTGTGCGTGCGTGCGTGCGTGCGTGCGTGCGTGCGTGCGTGCGTGCGTGCGTGCGTGCGTGCGTGCGTGCGTGCGTGTGTCAGCCCTCAGTATTAATTAAAGGTGTGAATGCTAATCGGTCGGATCGATAAAGGGTCGTTAGGCCCGGGTTGCCGACGGCCAATAGGAAATCGTTTATGTGTCTGACATCACTGTCAATCTCCCGAGGCTGCGCTGCCACTGTCACACACACACACTCGCAAGCACGCGCACACACACACACACACACACACACACACACACACACACACACACACACACACACACACACACACACACACACAGAAAGAGAGACATTTGATTGCACTGTCTCTCTCTCCCTCTCTCTAACATTCACTCACTCTCTCCCGCTCGCACACAAGTGCGCGCACGCACGCACGCACACGCACACGCACACACACACACACACACACACACACACACACACACACACACACATACACACAGATGGGTTGACCTCGGTACTCAACAGATAAACAACAAGAGAGTGCAGAGTCTAGAATCAGAGAGGTTAGCAAGACACAGCCTGTGCCATGGATAGAAACTAACTGTATGTCACAACACTACATCAATATCCATTATGAGGCAGGAGAGAGAGAGAGAGAGAGAGAGAGAGAGAGAGAGAGAGAGAGAGAGAGAGAGAGAGAGAAAGCATCAGTCATTGTTGCAATTGAACTAAACTAAGTAGATGTTGGTGCTTTTAGATACTTTTAGACACTTTTGTACTGTGAAACTAAAAGAACACTGCTACAACTAAACACGTGTGTGTACTAGTAGGGATGCCCCGATCACGTTTTGTTTTGCTCCCGATCCGATACCGATCAAATATTATTGCTTCCGATTCGATCCCGATCTTTCCCGATCCGATCTTTTGGCAAGGCATTAAGAAAAAAAATCTATTCATTCTATCACTTAGTGCAGCACTGAATCAACAAATTAAAAACAAAGCTTATGAGTAGTGTACAACAAGATAACCATGCAAACTAAATCAAATTAAGAGCAGAATAGTGCAATAATAATTCTATTACTTTTTTTTACAAAACGAAACAAAACAAAATATTACATTTAAATATCCTGTGTTGAACAAACTAAAATATGTCTAAAACCTCAGTAAACTTCTTTTTTTTTTTTTGATTAGTATTTTATTGGGTTTTTTTCTTTAAAAAAACAAATACACCAGCCCAAGGGCTGACACATAACAGGCACAACTTGATTGGCACAGGCGGATTACTGACAGATTACGGTCATTACAATGAGCCAATAACAAAACAAAACAGGACAATAACAGGGCAAGAAAACAATACAATAACAAACAATCCAACTCTAGACAACAACAACAAAGAGAAGGGGGGGGGGGGGGGAGGCTATGCAGTTCATCTATTTAACCCGTTTGAGCGAGCGGGATACTGTGTTAGTAAACTTCTTCATAATCACATATAGGCCTATAACTGTCTCCAGCCACACGTCACAAACGTTGTTGGATGCCAGGGTTCCCCAATTAGTTTTCGCCAAGGGCCGAATTATGTCTAGGGTACCAAGCCGAGGGCCACCACATTGCGGGTGGCGACGGCGGCGTTCCTGCTACTCCAGCGACAATTCAGATATAGGCCTACTAGTGCAGTGTTTCTCAAGCATTGTGCAGCGGACCTTTGGTGTGGCCTTTGAAATTTGGCAGTGAAGTCACGATTTAAGGACTTTTAAAACCTGTTTAATACCTAAAAAAATAAAATAAAATAGACCATTACAGCATCAAAAATAATCAACAAACTATATAAAAACTGGTAAAACATTGGCCATTTTTAAAGTTAACCCTATCAGTGCCAGCTTTCACCACTATAGGGCGCCCAGTGGCCAAAGAATTCATCATAAAGATACACTGTTACATGCACAAGCCCTGCGCAGCCATGATGCACCAGAACACTTTCCTCTGTTCATTTACAGGAACAGGATGAAGTTAGCTTGAAGTTAGCTATTGGCTACCAAGCATTTTAGAAGACCTATTTTCGGCGATTTAGCCATGATTAAACCTTGCACACCTCATGGATATGCTCGGAACAGAGAAAATGAGCTCTAAAGATCCTGGATTGCATTGGAGTGGATGGTAAATATCGGCGGCGCGACGCTCTCGCGGGCCGTGTAAACAGAATATAGTGGGGTTAAAAAAAAAAGTAACTTCAAAATTTTTTTTTTTTATTTTTTTTTACAAAAAAAAAAATATATATATATATCCCGAACTAGTTCGGGATAGCCACTCAGGACGTTAGTACGGCCCAAATTATATAGGCACTGTATGAGTTAAAACAAAATAAGTTAAGAACCAATTAACCAGTCTGCTTGAAAAGTATGCATCTGTAGCTGCTAGTTGACAGTGCAGAGAGACATAATTGCCTTCCTTTGATCCATTTACAAGGGGCCGTTACTACTTATTGGCATCAGCTGCCAGCTGGACACAGTGTCTGACACAATCACCTCCCCTCTGCAGGGCTCTGTGTCTGTCTCATTTCTCAAAAAGCCCTTGTAGCGGGGCAGGTAAATGCATTTTTGCACTAAAATACTTCACAAGTGGAAAGAAACCTAAAACTTTTCACAAGTACTCCTTAGGGGTTGTTCCTATGATAAAACACGTTAGACACTGAAAAATCAAAATGGCTGCCATGTTTCCAAGATGGCTGCCTCTGAACAGTACGCCAGCCAGTTAATGTCCGATTTTCATAATATTAGAGTTGTTTTGTAGGTTTTAAAACATCGTGAGTTCATTTATTACTCTTTTAAAGCAGCCAGAATAACTTTTCTGACTTTTGGTTGGGGTCTTTCCTCACCTGGGACCCCCCAAACAGACCCCTGAGCTTATCTGAGTAGTCGCTTTGCTCCTGCTCCAGAGCAATGTTAAATTAGATCATAACTGAAGCATTAAAGTTGTTGTAACTGGGCTCTGAAAGCAAAAATGAGTAGTAGCAAATACCCAGGGGTCTTCCACAGGGGTCCCGGACCCCTAGGGGGTCCTCAGAGTTACTACAGGAGGCCTGCCGAATCTTGATGGGGAAGTTCCTTTTTTTTATATGTATATATATTTTTACATTTGAAACTGTTTTTATTAGTATTCTCAGTATTATTTATAACATGTGTGTGTTAGACAGACAGGTTCACAGGTATTGCAAGAATTAAGGTATTGCAACTTCTCACTTTGGGCGCACAGTCTAACATGTCCATTTATTGCATTGCACTAACACTGACAACACAACACACACACCTCTTTGTTATCGTCACCCCAAAACCCGCACCCTATCCTCTTAAAGAGCTCACGGTCAATTGTACCCAAAGAAATTCACTACTATACATGTCCTCCCTAATAATGTTGACAGTTTCCACTATATCATTTGCAGGGAGGAGAGTGCAAGGCAGGTTATTGTTTGAGCAGCTGCACCGTCCCTTGTAACCTGCTTTGCAAACACATTTGATGAGCTTTGCCTTTGCAGCAGGGATGGCAAGAAACCTGACTGGAACATACCCTCCACTCTCTGAATTCCATCTATTTTTTCAATTGATGGAAGCTCAGGGCAATTTGTCAGGTATGACGAAGTAGGCATCATAATACGATACCTTCATCAAGGGACATGATTTTGAGGAAGTGCAAACACATGAAGAGGCTGATACCCCGATTCCTTATCAAGTCCTTGCCTCCGGTACAAAAAAAGGAAATTGATATATTCGAGTGAGTTCAAGTTGATGTTACAAATGTCAAGGGTTCCTTTGCGTTTTTCAGGTGTTGACTGGGGAAGAACATTTGTTGGAATCACCAAAAAGACATGGGTCAATGCCTACTTGGGTTGATGATGATGATGATGATGATGATGATGATGATGATGACCAAGCCACTAACCGCTTCAAGGACCTTGGCAAGGTCATTGGCCATTCCTCCTGAGCTTATAAATTGTGAGCTTCCATCAACATTGCAGTCCGAACATTTTGCATGCCATGTTTACAGTTCAAAAGGTCCAACAACCCTGGGATTACTCAGATGGGAACTATTTCTGTCAAATAACTTGGAGGGTGAGATGCTACCTCCAACTCGTGCTGCACTGCTACCACATTACCTCCGTGCCAACTCCGTCACAATGCAGGATAAATCATACCTGACAAATTTCCCTGTGCTTCCACCAATCGAAGAAAATAGATGGAATTCAGAGAGTGGAGGGTATATTCCAGGTTTCAGTTTTCTTGCTCTCCCTGCTCCAAAGGCAGTACTTGAGCCCATCAAATGTGTCTGCAAAGCAGGTTGTAAGGGACGGTGCAGCTGCTCAAATAACCTGCCTTTCACTCTATGCTATGGTGGAGACTGTGTCAACACTATTAGGTTGGACATTGAAGATGATGATGATGATGAAGACGAATATATCCTGCATGTCTGAAATTACTGTAGTGTAGTGAATCTCTTTGGGCGTAATTAACCATGGGCTCTATAAGAGGATAAGGTGAGGGTTTTGGGGTGACAATAACAAAGAGGTGTGTGTGTGTGTGTGTGTGTGTGTGTGTGTGTGTGTGTGTGTGTGTGTGTGTGTGTGTGTGTGTGTGTGTGTGTGTGTGTGTGTGTGTGTGTGTGTGTGTGTACAAACATTCCCGTGTCATTCCATCCATGTTTCATCTCTGTGATAACTTGGAAATGTTTGCATCTTTGACAGCTAATACACCAGATGTTGTTGTGGTTGATGAAGAGTCCAGGGAAGTGTCTGTATTGGAGATGGCCTGCACCTTTGACCCTAGCCTAGAGGAAGCTTTCATGACCAAGGTCATTAAATACCAACCTCTCCTAAATACGATCTCAGAGCTGGGGTACAGGTGCAGACTATTTGTTTTCATATTTGGCAGCCTAGGACATACCCACAGGCTGGTTGTTAGAGGGTTTCAACAACTTGGAGTGCCTAAAAAAGAGGCAAAAAGGCTGGCAAAGTATTGTTCCGTCTCCGCTATAATCGGCAGCCGCCACATATGGCGGAGACGCTGTTACTTATACCCGTAGAGTACCAAGTGCCTTGCTATTGTATCATGAAGACATAATGCCATGATTTTGTAAATGTTACTCTACTGCACCTATACTATTTGTGTCCTTGTATGCATCTCCTTTGTGTGGACATCAATAAATGGTTAAAATGTGTGTGTGTGTGTGTGTGTGTGTGTGTGTGTGTGTGTGTGTGTGTGTGTGTGTGTGTGTGTGTGTGTGTGTGTGTGTGTGTGTGTGTGTGTGTGTGTGTGTATGTGTTGTCAGTGTGAGTGCAGTGCAATAAATGGAAATGTTGTTCTGCACCCAAAGTGAAAAGTTGCAATACCTTCATTATTGCAATCCCTGCAGTAACAGCTGTCAACCATAACTGTTTTAACACAAAAAACATTATAAATAATACTGAGAATACTAATAAACCATCAAAGTACAATACATAAAACCAGGATACATAAAAACATTCAAAGTTTCAAATGTAAAAAAAAAAAGATCTCATCGAGATTTGGCAGGCCCCCTGTAATAGCTCTGAGGACCCCCCCAGGGGTCCCGGACCCCCCGTGGAAGACCTCTGTTATTTGCTACTAGTCATTTTTTATTTCAGAGCATATTTCAGATCTAATTTAACATTGTTCTGGTGCAGGAGCAGAGCGATTACTGAAATAGGCTCAGGGGTCTGTCTGGGGGGTCCCAGGTGAGGAAAGACCCCAACCAAAAGTCAGAAAGGTTATTCTGGCTGCTTTAAAAGTGTAATAAATGAACTCAGGATGTTTTAAAACCTACAAAACAACTCTAATATTATGAAAATTCGATATTAACTGGCTGGCGTACTGTAAAACATATCCGAAAAGGCGGCCATCTTTAAAACTGGCGGACATTTTGAAAATTAAGTGTCTAATGTGATTTTTCTAAAGAATGACCCAAGAGGTACACTCTGTAAAATTGTGGTGCTTCTTTCCAGAACTGAAGTATTGTTCTCCTTAACAGCCCCGCTATTGAATATGATTGAAAATGATTAAGGATTACTGTGATTATGGTAGGCTTACGTTTCGCATTCACCTTACCTGTAACTTTCACTACTCCCAGAAAATATTTTTTTGAAAAAAAATAAAAAATAAAAATCAGATATTTTTTTCCCGATCTCCGATCTTATATAAAATTACCATATCGGCGGCCGATCCGATCACGTGATCGGGATCGGGCAACACTAGTGTGTACGCATGCACGCACGCACTCAGCAGGCACGCACACACAAAGCCACGCACACAGATACATATCTCTCCCTTGCTATACAAGTAAGACGCCTCAGGGTGACATGCAACCTCGCCTTGGCCACCTGGCCAGTGATTTACTGTGTATCGGACCAGTTACCCATATATGGAGACCCCTGCATGATAGTTAACAATGTGATGTCAGAACATAATATTAATCAATATTGATGACATCGGGACAGGAATCTCCATATGTGGGCATAAAATGGACAAGGACATAATTAATTTGCATAGTGTGACTCGTGATGACATCAGCAAACTCCATATATGGGCATAAAAGGGACATCATGCCAGATCGTGATGTCAGCGCGGCCCATTCTGTTAAGAGTGGTTCCCCTGACATCACAGTGACATCACAACAGTACTGTTTTCTTTTTCCTTACTTCTCTGTAACTTTAAACTTGCTGTAACCTTAAAACTGCTGTGCTGCCTCTGGGAAACTGATTTCCCCCCTTGGGACAATAAAGGTATCTATCTATCTACCCTCCATGCCAGTACAGAGGTACACCAGAACAACATAACCCTCCATTTCAAAGTGGGTGACGGGGCACCCTGGGGTGCCGCGACGGCAGTCCTGGGGTGCCGCAAGATCATTTGATAATATTTGGATTTCGTGGTCACTTTATGTATATATTCTTCTTCTCTTTTTGCAATAGCTTTCGACACTTTATGTTTTATTTATCTTTTTTTTGTGCTTGATCTTTGGACTGTATACTACAGTACTCTTTTTCTTTTTCTTACTTCTCTGTAACTTTAACTGCTGTGCTGCCTCTGGGCAACTGAATTTCCCCCGTGGGATAATAAAGGTATCTATCTATCTATCTATCTATCTATCTATCTATCTATCTGGAATGTATTTGGACACTTGAAGAAATATTTAGTATCATTTTAAACTTGAAATACAAAGTTATTTTCAGCCAGTTCTAACCAAAATGGCAATTATCTCAACGTTTTCCTCGCAACATAATCACTAAAATATCGTCACTGTCAGGCAGAAACCTCTGTCGCACAAAACTAGTGGAAACAGCAGATCTACAAGCACATCGCGAGGCGTTGTGTGCTTGTAGATCTGCTGTTTTCACTAGTTTAGTACATTTTATAGATGATAAATACAAAACGAACGGTTTGGTTTCCACCCGACAACGACGATATGCAATCAATTTAAGGTGCTGGGAGTGAAAATTATAATGTAGGGGTGCCTTGGATTAAAACAATATTTATGGGGTGCCCTGAGACAAAAAAGTTTGGGAACCCCTGCAGTACAGAGGTACACCAGATAAAAACCCAACACCACACAATTCTCTCTCCCAGATCTCTGCTGTGTCTTAGAGAGGAGCTTCACCCTGACTCACACACTGCAGTAAACTAGTGTTGCACTGGCCTCTACAGGTTGAAACTTTACACTTAGCCTCCACCACTGGCCCCATCTGGCTATGTACAGTAATGCCCTAATCCAGTGGTTCTCAAAGTGTTTCATGTCAAGGACCACCAAATTGACACTTATCAGCCCACAGACCCCCATTTGAGAAGATATGCCAGGGACCCCCAATAGAGAAGATTTATTTGAAAATATATGCCAGGGACCCCCAATAGAGAAGATGTGTATGGCTCTAGCAGGGATTCTCAACCATTTTAATGTCAAGGAACCTGCAGTTTGACATGCATTAGGACTACGGACCCCAATTGAATGGTATTTCTATCTCTGAGACCTCAAATTATATTGAAAAATGAATGTTAATTTAACTCTGAGAGTGTACAAATGGAACCAAATGGACCCATTAGGGTCCATGTATTTCTAAAATAAATAAAGTATTCAAGGTGTTTTTACAAAAGGCTTAGTAATCCAAGGATCCTTTCAACACATTTTGCTAGGGAACCCCTGGAGCAGTGGTTCTCAAAGTGGGGTCCTTGAGGGAGTTCCAGGGGGTCCCCAGCTAAATGATACTTATAGGAACCAAACGGACCCTATAGGCCTGATTTACACTGCACTACACTACTACAAATGTGTACACTCTCAGAGTTAAACTAACATTGATTTTAAAATATAAAGTGGGGTCCCAGGGATAGAAATGCCATTAAATGGGGGTCTGTAGCCTAATGCATGTCAAACTGGGGGTCCTTGAAATGAAAATGGTTTGAGCACCCCTCCCCGGACCCCCACTGTTGAGAAGCACGGCCCCAGACAGCAGCCAGTGCTATGGGAGGATAAGAGGAGCCCCAGTGGGGCGTGAGCCATTAAACCACTAAGACCACTTTAAACATTATTTTCTACTTTGGATATTGAAAAATAGCAGATATAAAAGCTCACACACTGTGGCGCAGAGTGCTGCGCTGTGAGTTTGTAGATCTGCTGTATTTTGTTAAATTGCGAAATTCTGAATATATATATATACAGTATATATATATTTTTTAAGCGAACATTTGTTAAGTCAAATATTTGCTTCTGGGCGTCCCTGATACATAATATTTCGAGATGGGGGTCGGCAGCCAAACACATACAATTCTAGGGGTCCTTGACATGAAAATGTTTGAGAACAACTCACATAGAAACATGCGTTTTTCGCAAAGTTTAGAACGATTTAAGCTTGCAAGGACTTGCAAAAAATGTCACGATTTTTCAAAAAATAGCAGATCTACAAGCTCGCAGCGCGGCACTCGGCGCCGCGCTGTGAGCTTGTATATCTGCTATTTTTCAATAGCTAAAAAGCATAAAATAACGGTTAAAGTGGTTACAATCTAATCTTCTCCGGTCTCGATGGCTTAAAGCAGAGCAGTAAGGGGAGAGAGAACATGTAAACACTCATTGTCTCTCTGTGTGTGTCTGATCGCACTGACAACACGTCTGCCATGCTCCGCCTCGCGCTCACCATGATCTAATGACAGCATGCCAATGGCTTACACGATCTGTGTGTGTGCGTGTGTGTTTGCGTGTGTGTGTGTGTGTGCGTGTGTGTGTGTGTGTGTGCGTGCGTGCGTGCGGTTGCCTAAAATGATGCTGTTATTTCGTGCCGATATACCCTCTGTGCTGTTGTGTTGGGTGGTTGAACAGCTGAGTTGAGGTTTGTGTGTGTGTGTGTGTGTGTGTGTGTGTGTGTGTGTGTGTGTGTGTGTGTGTGTGTGTGTGTGTGTGTGTGTGTGTGTGTGCGCGCGCAGCTGAGTGTGGCATCTAATAGCTGTGCCTGCTGCAGCGTGACTTATTAAATTTAACATCAAGAGACCCCCTGAAAAGCTGACTGACAGATAACACGCGCACGCACACACGCACATCAGCCGGTTCTCCTCAAATCGATAGAAGCACACACACACACACACACACACCCAACAAGCGGTATGCTCTTCCTTGCATCCGCCCGCAATCATATCCCCGTCTCCAGACAGAAACGGCGTGGCGACCAAAAGAGAGCAATTATGACATTCTTCCCTCACATTCCTGCAGAACAATAATAACCAATTTAGGCCTAGAATTATTGAATGCTTTAACCAGTTAAAAATAGCAGATATACAAGCTCACAGCGCGGCACCGAGTGCCGCGCTGCGAGCTTGTAGAGCTGCTATTTCTGAAAAAGTCATGAAAATGTGTGCAAATCTGGGGCGCCCGCTGGCCTGGTGGTCAAGGCGCGTACCATATACTAGGCTATGATGCCTGCTGGCGTCGCCGGTTCGATTCCCGATCCGGACGACCCTTGCCACATGTCATTCCCCATCTCTTTCCCCATTTCCTGTCAGTCTACTATCCTGTCAAATAAAGGCATAAAAGCCCAAAAACAAATCTTAAAAAAAAAAAAAAAAATGTGTGCAAATCTTTGAATAGATGTATTTTCAAAGCGAACGTTTGTAACTCAAATTTTGCTTCTGGGGGGTGGGTCCCTGGAACTAAATATGTTGAGATGGGTGTCCGTGGCCAAATAAATATAATTTTGGGGGTCCTTCAAATGAAAAGGTTTGAGAACCACTGAGATAGTAGTCTCTCAAGAACAGGCTAACTGAGCTCCATTTAAGTGAAAAGGACCTTTTCTTTGACGATGGCTGGCCAGATTGCTGATAGAAACATAGGTTTTTCAAAAAACCTTAGAAGGATTCAAAAGACACTTATAGAATCGGGTCAAAATTCGAATTTTCACGATTTTTCAAAAATAGCAGATCTACAAGCTCGCAGCGTGGCGCAGTGAGCTTGTATATCTGCTATTTTTCAACAGTTAAAGCATAAAAAAATGATACACAATAATGTGTACCCGTTCTGAATGGGATATAGCATTACGCTGCAATAAACAGATCATTACCACCTCCCTCACTTTCCCTCTTTTTATGACCTGAGTTATGATCACCACCGCACCGCCGGAAAATAAATATATTAAACACCTGCACCGCCGATCAGTCGCTACTCACGTTGCACCGGGATCGTTACCGCTACGCGCACACACACGCAGACACACGCGCTGGAAGATAACAGTCTGCGGGGATGGTCGGGTTTTTGTTCTTTTTACGAGGACGTTAGAGGAAGACAGGCTGACTTCCTATTACTGTCATAAAAAAAACAACGGTTCGCAGCAAAATCCGGGGTGTTAAGCTAATTGTGCGTGTGTGTGTGTGTGTGTGTGTGTGCGCGCGCGCGTGCGTGCGTGCGTGCGTGCACGCACGCACTCGTGCACGTGTGCAATGTGCGTGTGTGTATTTACTTGCAGTGAGAGCAGAGAGCATCCAGGAGACTTGTATGAACCCCTTCTGGATACACATTTAACTCGCTGGCTCAGTGTGTGTGTGTGTGTGTGTGTGTGTGTGTGTGTGTGTGTGTGTGTGTGTGTGTGTGTGTGTGTGTGTGTGTGTGTGTGTGTGTGTGTGTGTGTGTGTGTGTGAGTACGCGTGTGCTTGTGAGTGCGTGAGCTGGTCACAGAAAGGTTAAAATGGCTTTCAGGGGAAGTAGTCTCCAAAGTAATGATGATGGTCTGACATTTGGGATCAGCTCGTTTCCTTTTACTATCCCCCTCGTATTGAGTCTCCTTCTCCTTCCCTGCTCTACCTCGCCTAACGCCGGACCCTTTTATGTCTCTGTCCTCTCCGCTCGCTCACCCTCTCCTCTCTCATCATCTCCTCCTCTCTCTCTCTCTCGTCCTCTCCTCCGCTCTCATCCTCTACTCTCCTCTCTCTCTCTCTCTCTAATGCTCTCCTCTTCTCCCAGCTTGCCACCAGTCATTGTGTGTAGTGTCAGCCCATAAGCACGGGAAGAATTTTCTCTGCCGTAGTCATGATGCACTCATATACACACATCTGTGTGTGTGTGTGTGTGTGTGTGTGTGTGTGTGTGTGTGTGTGCGCGTGTCTTGGGACTTAATAAAACCATCACGTCGCAGTCAGCAGGGAATGAGTTTCTTAAGAAGTTGCTCTTTTCATCACAGCACTTCTAGCAACTGTAGCCGTATCGCACACCCACCCACACACACACACACACACGCGCACACACACACACTCCAACAGGCACAAATGCTACATGTTAAAAACTACTCTGGCAAATCCCATTTTAACGGCTTTAACCCTGACGACTCTTTTTGGGCACATTTTCCCCAAAATTACAAAAGAAAAAGGTTTTTATATTTTCTTTGCTACGTCTATTTGTTAAGCAATAAAGTATAAAGAGCTTGAGTGGTTAATAGGTTTACTTCCTCATGCCAGAAGCCAGTGGTGGAAAAAGTACTCACATGTTTTACTCAGCCTAAGTAAAAGTATCAATATTGCAATATAGAAATACTCTGTTACAAGTAAAAGTCTGTAATTCAAAAAGTATGACAATATTGGCATCAAAATGTATTTTAAGTACCAAAAAGTAAAAGTAGATCTACAGGCTCACAATGTGTCGCATCGTATTAGCCCTATTTTCAAAATTGGGCTAAATTGGTTAATGTATGTTTTATAATATTATAATTTATTATCTGCAAAGTAACTGGTAACAAAAGTGGAGTAAAATTACAATAGTTGGATCCGAGAAGTAGTGGAGTAGAAGTAGAAGTAACACAAAATTGTACTTAAAGTTATACTGTGTAAGTTGCTCCTAGCTAAGAACGTAGGCAAAGGTCTGAGCTGTCTGTGTGCGAAATTTGGAGTCTGTAGCAACAACCATGTGCTGTCAAGGCTCATCCATGCGATTCGGGCCATTTGGATTCGGCGTCCATTGGCTTCAATTAGTAGTCAGGACTCCGCATATGGAGATTCCGAACCTTTAGCGTTGGTTCCGGAAAACCGCATATCGGGTCGGGTCGAGGCCTAGCTAAGAACGTAGGCAAAGGTCTGAGCTATCTGCGTGCGAAATTTGGAGTCTGTAGCACCAACCATGTGCTGTCAGGGCTCATCCATGCGATTCGGCCCAATTCGGCCTCGGCTTCAATTAGTAGTCACGATGTACTTAGTTACTTTACACCACATTAAGTAAATGTACTTAGTTACTTTACACCACTGCCAGAAGTGCAACATACAACAGCCCCTGGTGTTTTTGCAACCAGGGGCGTCACAAGGGGTAGGAAAGTGGGACTGAGTTACTAGGGCCCAAGGTGTTGGAGGGGCCTTAATTATTTTATACTTTAGCTATTGAAAAATAGCAGATAAACAAGCTCACAGCGTGGCACCGAGTGCCGCGTAGGGGCCCCACAGTGAATCCTTGTACCCAGGGCCCAGAATTTGGTGCAACACCCCTGTTTGCAACATAACTATATGCAACTCAACACAATACAGTGACATAATCAGTCAAATAATGTATAGGCAGGGCATTCAAACTTATACTTGGTCGCACGGCAGTCCCTCTACACCAACATATTTGGTGTAGAGGGCAAATAGAGGGGGCTGAGTGCAGATCCATGGGGTACTCAGGTCAACGGAAGAATACAAGGTTTAAGTCAGGGGTCTTAAACAGGGGGTCTGGGACCCCTAGGGGGTCCTCAGATTTACTATAGGGGGTCCTTCAAATCTTTGTGTGATAGAAACCTTTTTTTCTCCTTTTTTTTTATTAACCACTTGAACCCTAACATCCATATTCTGAGAACTTTAGCCAAAAATAGCAGAGGCAGCGTGAGGCGTTGTGAGCTTGTAGATCGGCTATTTTCGGCAAAGAGGTTTGGTGTAGAGGGGAAAAAAGAGCAGATTAATTACAGAGTGAAAGGTCAAGTTTACTAAGTATTGAGTCAATACTTAGTAAACTGTCAATTTGACAGTTCAAGTGGTTACATATCTGATAATAACACGAATTGACATGAATCCAAAAGACACTGATGATTGTGCTGTCAAACAATTACGGTATATGGGATCTGGGGGTCCCTGCTTCATCTCTCTCTCAGCTAAGGGGTCCTTGGCCTGAAAACGTTGAAGACCCCTGGTGGTTAATGTGTGCCTGTTCCTGCTGGAAAAGGATCCCGGACCTCTTTTGCATTAAAATAATGATTAGCATGCATCCGGCTCCTCTGTGAAGGGATTTGAATAAAGATTAGATCAATTCAATTATTATTATCATCTTATATTTTAATCTTATTTGTTAAGCACTTACGAGGCAGTAAAATATCTGCAGACAGTACATACAATAAAACTCAATAGCTGAGTCATTAGCATACTCCGGCAGGTTCATTTATCATCATTCATTCATGGGATAATTTAACATATCATCATTCATTTATCCATTTAATAGAAACAATGCCAGCTAGCAGCCAGCTTGGTGACCATGACTTCAAGTATGAATCTTTACTACACACTTAGACAAGTACTGTATGTGGATGTAATCTTTACTACACACTTAGACAAGTACTGTATGTGGATGCCATTCAGGTCTCATAAGAAACTCTTTCTTCTTTTCCATTTTAGTGCAGGCGTTTCGGGCAGTATTTTGATGTAATCGTGCACTTTATGAAAGAAGCATGACATTTGGCACACAGTTAGAACATGCCATATGGACATTTTTTGGCTATAGGGGCATCGCAGATTTGTCTTGGGAAACTTGTGGGAGCCAATCAAAGTTGGGCTCTCATAGACTTTACTATATAGTAAAATAATACAAAAAATAAATATGTTTTAAGTAGCATGTAAGGGGTCAAACTAGGTGTTTTTCATGATTCTGAATCCAATGCAGGCATTTGTTTTGCAGGAAAAACATTCCTTGGGCTAAAAACAGACACTATAAAAGTGATAAAACTATGGTTTATTGATGAGTCATCACTTTTCACAGTTTTTTGGCATCCGTTTCTCGGAAAGGAATGTTTTTCGTGCAAAACAAATGCCTGCATTGGATTCAGAATCCCGAACAACACCTAGTTGGACCCCTCACATGCTACTTAAAGCATATTTATTTTTTGTATTATTTTACTATATAGTAAAGTCTATGAGAGCCCAACTTTGATTGGCTCCCACAAGTTTCCCAAGACAAATCTGCGATGCCCCTATAGCCAAAAATGTTCCATATGGCATGTTCTAACTGTGTGCCAAATGTCATGCTTCTTTCATAAAGTGCACGATTCTTGCCTGAAACGCTCGGACTATTTAGCCAGGAAGCAACAAATGCATAGTCTAAAAGCATACAGCTGTACCATTTTATTGATAGTGAGTGATACCGAGTGATACAGCCTGCCAGCCAACGTTCCTAGAGTTTAGTATCATCACATTATATTCCCTTTGTATTATATCGTCCATACTGAAAGATAGTGTAAAATAAATACTGTTTTATTGTACGTCTGCCTGTCTGTTTGCTTCAATGTGAGCTCTGCTTTTGACAAGCCTAACAAATTCTCCAGTGTGAAACACCTCAGCAGCAGAAATGGTTGTACAATTTAACCACTTAGACCCCAGCATCGCTAATTCTGGGGTGAGAATTAAGCCAAAATAGCAGGTCTACAAGCTCACAGTGCGATGCCATGTCGCAGCGCAACATGTTGTGAGCTTGAATATCCGCTTTTTTGGGGGGGATTTGATGTAGACCAGGGGTCTTCAATGTTGTTCAGGCCAAGTACCCATTAGCCGAGAGAGAGAGAGAGAGAGAGAGAGAGAGAGAGATGAAGCAGGGACCCACCAGAATAAGCATAGCATCCTAATTGTTCAAAGATTTTGTAAAACTGAGGACCCCCTGTTGAAGACCCCTGGTGTAGACGGAAAAAGGCAGGCCAACGCATGGTTGTAACTCAGCTCTGTTTTGTGGTTAAACAGCTAAACATGGCAGACAGTGTGAGCTCTGGTGCAGTGGTTTTCAACCAGTGGTTCGGGGACCACAAGTGGACCTCCAGGTGGGCTCCAGGTGGTCCACAGATAAATGATGGAGAGTTGGTGACCAAATGGACCCTTACAGATTTTTAACTCTTGACACCCCTCCATTTGGTTTCATTTTACACTCTCAAGAGTTAAAGTATTGTTAAACATCTGCATTACTTACTTTTTATTTTTTTTGATCAATGTTGGCCTGTTATCTCCCCAATGGTACGACATCAATACAGCATGGAATTGTGGACAAAGTCGTATCCAACGATGACAAAATATTTGTATATACCGATGTTTCCTGTTGAGATTGGTACATTTCACCCAGGTTTTTTCATCTCACTCACGTCACTTTGTCTGCTGACCTCACTCAGCAAGGAGGCAAGCAGTGATCACCCCATGATGTGTACTGCAATGTAGTTGTCTCCACCAGCCGAAGGCTGAGGGAGAGTATGTTTTCCCCTCCGTCCGTCCGTCCGTCCGTCCGTGCGTCCGTGCGTGCGTCCTCGCAGTTTGTGAACAGCTAATCTCAGTCACCGTTGGCCCGATCGCTGCCAAACTGAGCACACACACTCCCTGGATGCCAATCTAGAACCTCTGCCCCACATTTTTCAAATCAGCCTCATGGTGGCGCTATAACAGGCCGATTTGTGTGGCCTGGTTGTTACCAGCTAATCTCCGGCGCCGTTGGCCCGATCGCTGCCAAACTGAGCACACACACTCCCTGGATGCTAATTCAGAACCTCTGCCCCACATTTTTTAAATCAGCCTCATGGTGGCGCTATAACAGGCCGATTTGTGTGGCCTGGTGGAGACCTGTGCTCGGAAGAGCACTGCTTCTAGTTTCAAATGCACTACATTGCAGGCACTTTTTGAGAGTGAACAAATAAGAACACCAGTCATTCACAAAATAATCCATTTCAATCTAGTGTCCCTATTTTCGGGCATGTCATTATGGGGGGGAAATGTCCGAACTTCAGAGTAGGAATGTAATATAAGAAATCTTTATTTTATTGTCTCCACCAGCCGAAGGCTGAGGGAGAGTATGTTTTCCCCTCCGTCCGTCCGTGTGTCCGTCCGTCCGTCCGTCCGTGCGTGCGTGCGTGCGTGTGTCCTCGCAGTTTGTGTGCAGCTAATCTCAGTCGCCGTTGGCCCGATCGCTGCCAAACTGAGCACACACACTCCCTGGATGCCAATCTAGAACCTCTGCCCCACATTTTTCAAATCAGCCTCATGGTGGCGCTATAACAGGCCGATTTGTGTGGCCTGGTTGTTACCAGCTAATCTCCGGCGCCGTTGGCCCGATCGCTGCCAAACTGAGCACACACACACTCCCTGGATGCTAATTCAGAACCTCTGCCCCACATTTTTTAAATCAGCCTCATGGTGGCGCTATAACAGGCCGATTTGTGTGGCCTGGTGGAGACCTGTGCTCGGAAGAGCACTGCTTCTAGTTTTATATATGTAATTTTTATCCCACAATTTTGTAACCCATTTTTTCACCCCGTGCCAATTGCCTAAGTTGTAATCCTGGGCTCTGCGCTCCCTCTGCCGCGCCTGGGGAGACAATAGTCCAAGTTGCTTCTTTTCACCTGACAGGGGGGATTTCCTCAGTTTGGACGTAGCGCGTGGAAGTAACATGTTATTCCAAACGGTTCCTTTCCCCTCCATCAGGCGCCCCAGCTGGCCAGGGGGAGACATTATAGAGACCAGGATTACTGCATGTTTTTGTGAGGGTATCTACCCTAGGGTACACGGGGAGAACTCCACACAGAAAGGCCCTTTCGCCAACCCCACCTAGGGTGTGGGCGCTGATGATGTGGAGGAAGGAACACGCCCCCAGCGCCCCCCGGCAGGAATGGAACCCAGGACCTTTTAGCTGTGAGGCGACAGCGCTACCAACTGTGCCACCGTGCCCCCTAAGAAATCTTTTTTGAAAGAAAGAAAATACATATTTTTTTAAAAGAAAGAAAATAAATAGGCTATTTTTACTATTTGTCACATGATGACAGACATACTACAGTACGCCCTACAGGCATTTAAGCACTGGGTTGGGATACTTTGTGTTCTATTCATGATGCAACATAATGAAAGCTGTTGACGAAACCTGTGCCAGCGGCTCGATATAACTGTACCACTGTCCCCACTACCACCCTGTTCATTTAACTCTGGGGTCCATTTTCACATTCTACAAAATGAAACTGTGCCCCATAACAGAAATTGGTGTGTAAATATAACAACAATGCACACCAATTCAAGAGAAAGAGAGACTAACTATTGTTAAATCGCATCAAGTCAAGTCTGTCTGCACCTTTTCTGTCAAATCAAGCCCGAATCAAAAGAAAACACATTAACCCTAAGGGTCCCTATTCTGGGCATGCTATAATAGGCAAACATTTGGCAATAATAAACAAACATTCCATGAAAATAGAAGATCTACAATCAGATGTTGATTGGTGTTTATTGATCGGATATTTTAGACAAAGAGATTTGGTAAGAAGGACAGGAGAAAGTACAGACCCCATTAAAGAGCCTATTGATCAATCAAAATTAATGCTTGGCCGGGACTAAGGTTTTTAATACTGTAGGTCTGAAAGTTTATTTGTGCATAGTACCGGTAGATGTAGAAAGTAGACAATCTTTTTAGGCACTGTTCTTTGTTGATTTTACACCTACTGGCAAAAAAACCTATTATTTCTTGGCTTAATACATTACGCAACACAAGCCTAATATAAGTCTTATATCATAGGCTTTTAGCGTCTTACACCATAAGACATGCATTTCCACAGTTTATTGCGACCATAGGTCGCAGTTTACTATCAGAACCGTCACATATTGACCGTATCTGTCTGTCTGTCTGTCTGTCTGTCTGTCTGTCTGTCTGGACGGGTAACGTTTGTCTTTTTTGTTGATTGACTCTCACACTCTGACATCACTATGATGTCATGGGAACCAAATCCCTTTTATTGCCATACATGGAGATCCCTGTGATGCCAGGGGAACCAAATCCCTTTTATGCCCATATATGGAGATCCCTGCTGTCATCAATTTTAAGCCTGTATCTGTGAATGCCAATATAGAATCACTGTGATGTCAGGGATCCACATCCCTTTTATTGCCATATACCGTATGGAGATCCCTGTGATGCCAGGAGAACCAAATCCCTTTGGCCAGATGGCCAAGACATGGCGCGACCTCGCTTTTCGCCCTTAGGTGTCTTACTGGTAGTATACTATAAACCCACAGGCTGCTGTGTAAGTGGTCAAATGGGTGGGCCGCCCGTGCATTTTCAGAGCATGTTGATTTTAATGATCAATTATTGATCTATTGTGTTTTTGCTTGGGTTGATGCAATCAACGTACTGTAGTAACTTGAAGTTCCTATTTACAGTGGTGTAAAGTAAGTACATTTTCTTAATTACACTGTACTTACATTAAGTACAATTTTGAGGGATTTGTACTTTACTTGAATATTTCTACATTTCCTTACCAACTACATTTATTTGAAAACATTAGTTACTACTTTGTATGTTGATTATTATTGCAAAACATACATTAACCACCATTTGAAAATAGACGATCTACAAGCTCACAATGTGTCGCGATGTGACTCATCGTAAGCTTGTAGATGTGCAATTTTCAAAAGATTTTTATACATTTGAAAACTTGAAATGGGACATTCTGCATAATTTTTACTAATACTTTTGTACTTTTACTCTGGTCAATTTTGAATTCCGACATTTACTTGTACAGTAAGGGCACGGTCACACTGCACTTTTATTGCAGTATTGATATTGCCTGGTTAATAAACCAGACCGAACACAACAACACCCCCTGGCGGTAGTGGTGTTGTAGTAGTACGGTCTGGCACCGATCCATTGAGATTCTATTTCCTCAACCAGCTTCAAGGGTTGGCCAATCAGGGTTCTATGCTAGGGGCACGTGGTTTCTGTAGGCTTGGGGCACGTGGTTTCTGTAGGCTTGGGGCACGTGGTTTGGGGCAAACCCCAGAAATGAAAACTCTTCCTGAAATCCCAGACTCTCTTCCCAAAACGAAGCTTGTGATAGAGGCTGGCAACGCCAGGCAAGTATATAAGTATATACTTTTGCAGTATTGATACTTTTACTTTATTGCAGTAAATAAATTGCAGTATTGATACTTTTACTTAAGTACATTTTCCACCACTGCCTATTTATTGATATCACAATTTTCTCAAGGTTAAGAATACCATGCTTTTTAATTATCGTTAAATCTTAGGTATTTTCCAATTATTTGGTGGCCAACTTGCAATACCCTCATTTCCAACGGTTGGGAATTGCTGGTCAGCAACATGTCTGTGGCATTTGTAACGGTGTACTTTAACTGAACTCTTAACCACACAAGTCCGAAACCACTGCACGCTCACACACAGTAAGGGTGTAGAAATCATCGCAACGAATCGGAGAACACACACGTCAGTGTGCACGCGCGCGATCGTCCTCCAAAAACATGTAAAACACCAAAATACCTGGCACTGAAACACCAAATATGAAAAAAAAGAGATCTCCTTCTTAGGCAGATAATGTGTACCACAGGAGAAAAAAAACATAAAAAAAAAAAAAAAAGCAATAATAGAAGGTTCCATAATGCATTTTCAAATTGGGGCCTTCCTTGCTGGCAAGCCTGCCAGACCAGTAAAGGCGACTCATCAAAATCAGCGAGGAGAGGGAAGTAATGAGATTTGCTGATAGGAAGCGGCTAACAGGACTGGAGAACACATCCCCGGTGGCCATTTTAACAATTAATTAGACAATTAAACATTGAATGAAATTTCAACATGGGCTCTCCCCTAAATAATGAAATGTGCTGACAGGACAGTGGCTCGCACACACAGACACACACGCACAGACACGCACGCACGCACGCACGCACGCACGCACGCACACACACACACACACACACACACACACACACACACACACACACACACACACACACACACACACACACACACACACACACACACACACACACACACACACACACACACACACACACACACACACACACACAGGCTCCTGCTTGTCCGTTCCCACTTCTTTTTTATTGGACGGAGACACAGATGGTGAAAATCAACCTACAGCGCCTTTTGATTTGCTGACAGTGTTTTCGCGCGATCATTGTGTCAGTGCAGTGGTGGAAAGTAACTAATTAACTACTCCGCTACATCTCGGAGGCAAATGTTGTACTTTTACTCCGCTGCAATTGTTTGGCAGATAGCTCTTTAATTGTAAATTTAGATTATTATAACAAAACCTCAGTCCCATACTACCTCTATAGGGCCTGTAGATCTTTTATTTTCAAAAGATTGTTATACATTTTGGAAACTTGTGAAATGGGACATAATGCAAAAGATTGTTATACATTTTGGAAACTTGTGAAATGGGACATAATGAGTACCTTTACTCTCCTTTGAGTATATTTTGATGTCAAAACTTTCGTCATTTTGAATACCAGACTTTTTTACTACGTCGCGGTATTGATACTTTTGCATTAAGGGGTCTTCAACATGGGGTCCGGGACCCCTAAGGGGGTCTTTGGAGTTACTACAGGGGGGGGCGCCAAATCCTTGTGTGATAGCATAATCTATCTATAAATGCGAGAAGTCTCTGCGTGTGTGTGTGTGTGTGTTTGTAATCCGCGTATCTCGAGAACCGTTCGTCCCACCGGCTTCAGATTCGGCACGCGCGTTCCCCGCCGCGGGCACGCGCGTTCTCCATATGGGCATAAAATGAATGCCCCCATATGAGAACCGTTCGTCCCACGGGCACGCGCGTTCCAAAAATCTCTGTGAGTGTGTATGTATGTAGGTAATCCACGTATCTCGAGAACCGTTCGTCCCACGGGCACGCGCGTTCTCCATATGGGCATAAAATGAATGCCCCCATATGAGAACCGTTCGTCCCACGGGCACGCGCGTTCCGTCCCACGGGCACGCGCGTTCTCCATATATGGGCATAAAATGAATGCCCCCATATATGGGCATAAGCGGCACGGAGTGCAGTGCCGGGTCTCGACCCGACCCGACGCGCGGTTTTCCCAAACCGGCGCGAAACGTTCGGAATCTCCTTATGCGGGGTTGATTGTTGACATCAGGCTGTTTCTTTTTTTTTAAACTCTTTATTTCTCAATAATTTTACATTTTTCAACAATATAAACAATAAGACAATAAGCAAGACAGATATAAAAGTAGATCAAAAATAAGATACATAAATAAAAATACAATAAAATACAATAAAAGAAAACAATAATAAAATATAAGAGGTCATGGGACGCCCGGCACAGTTGTCATGTAGTTATATTTATAGGATTAGTAACATGTAGGATATCATCAACCTTCATAAAGAATCAGTTGCTTCACCCAAATGTCTTAACCATTTCTCCCATTTCCTTTCTCCTGCCTCCTTTTGGAGTCTCAGAGAGTAGGTCATTTGTTCCATAAGATGCAATTGTTTCACAATGTTAACATATAGGTCTATAGTAGGGCATTTTTTCTGTAACCAATTCTTAGTTATGGCTTTTTTACTTGCCACAAGTAGTATCTTGAGTAAGTATGAATCGTCCTGACTCAGTTCATCTGGAAATTGTCCAAGATACAAGAACTCAAATGTATCGCTGATATTGAAGCCCATTATTTTCGAAACCAATGTTGTTATTTCTGTCCAGAAAGGTTGTATCACAGGGCAAGACCAAAAGATGTGCGCATGATCTACAGCTGTTTCTCCACAGTCCCTCCAGCAGTCCAATTGGTTGCCTGTTTGCTTGGACTTCTGCTTAGGCGTTATAAAGAAGCGGATTTGATTTTTCCAACTGAAGTCTCTCCAAGATAAAGAGTTGGTTGTTGTTGATTGTATTGTCCATGTTTCCAACCATACATCATCACTTATCACAATGTCCATTTCTTTTTCCCATCGTTGTTTTATATACATTGTAGAATCTTTTTTCAATGACATTATACCATTATACAATTTGCTTACAAGACCCCTCATACTCTTTGAGTCATAGGCTTCAATGAATACCTTAATTATAGTTGGTGTAATCTCTTCTTTAGACCTTTTTATTTCTTTGCCGAAAAAATCCCTCAACTGCAAGTATCTATAAAAATCTTGTTTGACCAGTCCATATTTCTGACTTAGTTTTTCAAAGCTGTCAATATCCCCTTTTTTCATTATTGTGCATATGGAAGTGATACCAAGGCGGACCCATTGTCTATATCTACTGTCTAGCAGTGATGGCATATAGTCAGGATCATATGCCGGCCAGCTTAGAAGCTTAGCTTCCCTCTGAAGTTGGAAACATCTTATCACCTCAAACCAAATTTTAAGTGATAGATTTACCCATTGACTTGATGTTAAAGGCATTCCCTTCCCTCCGTCAATGCAACCCAATAATGACTGTATTGGCTTATCCATTAAAGATAGTTCTATACGTTTCCATTTGGCAACATATGATGGGTTACACCAGTATACAAGGGGTCTCAACTGTGCTGATAAATAATAGTCCCTTAAAGATGGAAGAGACATGCCCCCCTTCTCCCGGGGCAGTTGTAAGGTAGAAAATCTAACCCGAGGTCTTTTTTTGTCCCAAATAAAACGCGAAATGTGTTTGTTCCATTCTCTGAATTGTTTCATGGGTATTTCTACTGGTAATGACAAAAAGAGGTATAACAGTCTGGGTAGGATTACCATTTTAACTGATCTTATTCTATCCCCTAAATCCAGAGGAAGCATGCTCCATCTGTCTAAGTCATCATACATTTTTCTAGTTGCACCCTTGTAGTTAACATCATACAGTTGAGATAGATCTTTGGGTAGGTTAACACCTAGGTATTTAATATGGGGTAAATACCAATTAAATTTATATTTTGTAATGAATTCTTGTGTAGGGTTGTAGTTGAATGTCAAGACCTGAGTTTTGTTTACATTGAGAACATATCCAGAGTAGGACCCATATGTTTCCAACATTTCCATCAATATGGGTAGTCCTGATCCTGGGTCCATAATTGTGACAATCACATCGTCCGCAAACATGCCGACCTTATACTCCTCTCCTCCTATATGTATCCCCTTTAATTGTGTCTCCTGTCTAATTGCTTGGGCCAAAGGTTCGATGAATAAATTGAAGAGATAGGGTGAAGCTGGGCAGCCCTGTCTGGACCCACGTTCAAGCGCTATAGCGTCCGAAAGACTACCGTTTATCTTAATTCTTGCCGTGGGAGCAGAGTAGATTGATTGGATACGTTTTATAAAACTCTCACAGAAACCAAATCTATGCATCACTAAATATAGAAATTCCCAAGATAGACAATCAAAGGCACAACGGGCGTCCAGGCTGATGGCAATAGCACTAGTCTTGTCCTTATTAATCTGCTCTATGACGTGCAAGGTCCTCCTTATATTATCTTGAGTCTGACGATTTTTCAAAAATCCACTCTGGTCCTCGTCTATGAGAAAATCCATTGTCTCTCCCAACCTTTTTGTTAAGATGGATGTATATAGCTTATAGTCTGTGTTTAGAACACTTATGGGCCTATAATTCCCACACTCCATCCTATCTCTTCCCTCTTTATGAATAACAGATATAAAGGCCTCATTCCATGAAGGAGGAATGAAATCATTTTTCAATACGTAGTTGAAGCATTTCCCCAACAGGGGGAGTAGTTGCTCTCTCATAGCTTTGTACCATTCGCTGCCGAAGCCATCGGTCCCTGGAGACTTATTAGAATTCAAACTAGAGATGGCTTCATCTATTTCCTCTTGTGTTATTGGGGCAATTAGTTTTTTGTTCATTATTGTGCCAATCGAGGGGAGATCTAATGATTCCAGAAATGTTACAATTGTTTGCTTGTCTGCTAGATCAGGTTGGGAGTACAGTGATTTAAAATGTGTTTCAAATGCCTTCTGTATGGCATCCATATTACTAACAATCTCTTTCGTGGTTGGATCCCTGATTTTATATATAGTGTTTTCGGCCTGTTGTTTTCTGAGCCTCCAGGCTAATAACCTTGCTGCTTTGGGTCCAGCTTCATAATATTTTTGTTTCATAAATCTTAGGTTTTTCTCCACTTCTTCGCTCATTATTTTATCAATTTCTTGTTTAGTATTTCTGATTTGCTGTATTATAGCAGGTTCTTTGTTTTTTATGTGTGTTTGTTCCAATTCCCTTAGCTGTTCTTGTAGTTTTAATAGTTGTTGTGCTTTAATCTTTTTTATCATGGCTGTTCGGGCTATAATCTTTCCTCTGATAACTGCTTTGGCCGCATCCCATAATATACCAGGGTTGACATCTCCATTATCATTAACTTGTATATAGGCGGTCAACTCCGATTCCATTTCTTCCTTAAAAGCAGTGCTATTCAAAAGGCTAGTATTCATTCTCCATAATGTTTTCCTTATTCTATTATCTAAATGAAAGGTCAGGTAGACCCCCGAATGATCAGATAGATCTCTTTGACCCACTTTACATTCCTTCAATCTGTGTAGATCCCCACTATATGTAAAGATATAATCTAACCTTGAATGTACTGAATGTCTTGCGCTAAAGAAAGTGTATCCTGGGGCCGATCCATGCATAGCGCGCCACACATCCATCAGTCCCAGGTCCATTAAAGATTTATTAATACGTTTCTCTATAGGAGTTCTACGTCTCTGCTTGTTACTGGAGTCCTGAGAATGACGTAAGATATTTAAATCCCCTGCCAAAATCAAGGTACCATATGTCTCTGAAGCAACCAAATTAAATATTTTCCTAAAGAAAGACATATCACTCCCTGGTGGGGCATAGACATTAAATAGTGTCACCTCTTTATGATCAATTTTCCCCTTTAATAAGACATATCTACCCTCCTTATCAATTATTTTGGATATGAATTCAAATCGAATTGCGTTAGAAATCAAAATGGCAACACCTCTCTTTTTACCATTTTTATATGAGGAGAAGAAGGTATTTTTAAAGCCCATTTTTTTAAGCTTTTCGTGCTCTATATCGGACAGGTGGGTTTCCTGCCAGAATGCAATATTAATCTTCTCCTTTTTTATTTTTGCAATCATTTTACTCCTCTTGATTGGGCTATTTAACCCATTTACATTTAGGGATAATAAATTATAGTGTTGGTATTGCATGTTTTTCTTTCTTTTTTAAGCCCTGTATGCCATAATTCAGCACCCACCAGTGAGCAGATAGTGTAAATCCCAGACCTGTATCATTCCAAACCATGACAACATCCCACATAACAAAAGGTTGACACTGTACCCGCAACATCCCAGACCTCAACAAGTAGTAAGAAAAAGAAAATAAGACAATAAAAAACAACAATAACACAAAAGTTCCTAATACAGGTGAAGGCATCAAAGAAGGCCTTCCGTAATGAGGGGTGCTAGCCACTAAATGGGGCCCCTCGTAAGCAGAAAGAAACAAAAACAGATGTGTGGCTCAAACATTACCAAAGCACCAGCCATTATCTAAAACTTTTAAACGTATTTAAAGGATACTGTTATTTGCATAGTTATCTATAACACACCTCGAGTTCCATTTGACCGGGGGTTAAGGCGCTCACCCCTCCTCTTAGTCTTGCGTTGCTCCCTCTTCTCCAGGCTCCTTCCTGCGATATTCACTCAGCCTCTCCCGAATCTGCTGCTGGAACAGATCCTTGGCTCCAGTGTGCTGGGCCCTCACCATTTTCCATGGCAGAAGCTCAGCAAGCTTTTCCGCTGTCATACCCTTCTTCTTCTTCTTGTTCCTTGGGGTGAAGTTCTCCACGGTGAATCCCTTGCTTCTGAGGTCTTCAGTTGCTTGTGCTGCACTGTCGTATGTTGTGTACACGCCCTTCTCCAATTCAACTCGTATTTTAGTCATCGGGGTTCTGAAGCGTATTTTCTTATTCAGGAGAGCTTTTTTGACTGGAGCATATTCCATTCTCTTTTTTTGTACAGCTTCCGGGTAGTCGTTATCGAAATAGACCCGTTTACCTTGAACACAGGGTTTCTTCTTCCAGGCTGTAATAAGTATTTCCTCTTTCACTGGAAACTGAAGGAACTTGACCAATATGGAGCGCGGTGGAGCGGTCGCAGGCGGTTTTGGCCCAACTCTATGAGCCCGTTCTATTCCAAAGTTCTGGTCCTGTACCAGGTTTATATCCCCCAGTTCAGTCTTTATCAGATTTTCTATGAATGTGACTGTGGAATTCGCTTCTGCGCCCTCTGGAATTGAATAAATTCTTATGTTATTTCTACGTGAATATCCTTCCATTGCAGTCAGTTTGTCCTCCAATTCTTGCTGGTTAGAGAGCATCTGAATGAGGGTGTCTTTAACTCCAATGTCCCATTCTTCCATGGTGGCAAAGCTTTCCTCCATTTCCCCCATTCTTTTCACTGCTCCATCCAGCTTGTCTGTAGAATCCTGTACCTTTCTGTTTATTTCCGTTCTAAATTCCTCCATTTGTTTTTTAATATCTTCTCCAAGGCATTTTCGGAATTCAGAAAGGTCTTTTTTAAGTTCTGATTGGATTGTGGCCAACCCCGCCGCCATAGCCTCGCTCACCACAGTTTTAAGAGAAGCCATATCCATCAGTAGTGGCTTCGGTGCCATCACAGGGTGTCGATCACCGCCGTCACGGTTTCCTCCACCGCGGTTGCCGTCTCCACGGCTCGCATCGCCGCGGTCGCCGCCTCCGCGACTCCCGCCGCTGTTGTCGCCGTCTCCCCGGTTCCCGCAGTCTCGGTCGCCGCTCCCGTGGTTCACGCCGCCCTGGCCGTCATCTCCGCGGCTACCGCCGCCTCTGTCGTCGCCGCCGCCGTCGCTTCCACCCCCGCGGTCTCCATTTTGTGTTGTTGTTTTCTCGGCGTTTGCGTCGCCCCCGATCATCGACCCAACGGTGGTTTTTCTTAGCTCGTATCCTCCTTTTTTCTCTCCTTGCGTCTTTCCCCCACTCATATTCCTTTGTTTGTATCACTTTAGATGTATTAAACTCACTGAATTAGGGGAAATTATAGGCTGGTGCAGGAGCTCTGTTACTAAGCTGCCATCTTGTTCAGCGCCACCGGAAACTCCCGACATCAGGCTGTTTCTGAGGAAATCGGCGAAAGCTCTGACTCATTGTGACATCACTTCATAAAAGGCTCTGACATCACGTACGCCACATGAGTCAACAAAAAATCTCTGTGAGTGTGTATGTATGTAGGTAATCCACGTATCTCGAGAACCGTTCGTCCCACGGGCACGCGCGTTCTCCATATGGGCATAAAATGAATGCCCCCATATGAGAACCGTTCGTCCCACGGGCACGCGCGTTCCGTCCCACGGGCACGCGCGTTCTCCATATATGGGCATAAAATGAATGCCCCCATATATGGGCATAAAATGGATAAAGGGACACAGACAGACAGATTCAGAGATCTCCGAGAACCGTTCGTCCCACGGGCACGCGCGTTCCGTCCCACGGGCACGCGCGTTCTCCATATATGGGCATAAAATGAATGCCCCCATATATGGCCACGGCACGGAGTGCAGTGCCGGGTCTCGACCCGACCCGACGCGCGGTTTTCCCAAACCGGCGCGAAACGTTCGGAATCTCCTTATGCGGGGTTGATTGTTGACATCAGGCTGTTTCTGAGGAAATCGGCGAAAGCTCTGACTCATTGTGACATCACTTCATAAAAGGCTCTGACATCACGTACGCCACATGAGTCAACAAAAAATCTCTGTGAGTGTGTATGTATGTAGGTAATCCACGTATCTCGAGAACCGTTCGTCCCACGGGCACGCGCGTTCTCCATATGGGCATAAAATGAATGCCCCCATATATGGGCATAAAATGGATAAAGGGACACAGACAGACAGATTCAGAGATCTCCGAGAACCGTTCGTCCCACGGGCACGCGCGTTCCGTCCCACGGGCACGCGCGTTCTCCATATATGGGCATAAAATGAATGCCCCCATATATGGGCATAAAATGGATAAAGGGACACAGACAGACAGATTCAGAGATCTCCATATATGGGCGTGAAATGGACGCAAATAGACAGATATCTCCATATATGGGCATATATGGGCAGACGTACGCCACATGAGTCAACAAAAAATCTCTGTGAGTGTGTATGTATGTAGGTAATCCGCGTATCTCGAGAACCGTTCGTCCCACGGGCACGCGCGTTCTCCATATATGGGCATAAAATGAATGCCCCCATATGAGAACCGTTCGTCCCACGGGCACGCGCGTTCTCCATATATGGGCATAAAATGAATGCCCCCATATATGGGCATAAAATGGATAAAGGGACACAGACAGACAGATTCAGAGATCTCATACGGCATAAAGGGACACAGACAGACACACAGACAGACGGATACAGAGATCTCCATAAATGGGCATAAAATGGACGCAAATGGCATATATGGGCATAAAATTTACGCAGAATCACAAAGATCTCCATATACGGGCATAAAGGGACACAGACAGACAGATTCAGAGATCTCCATATATGGGCGTGAAATGGACGCAAATAGACAGATATCTCCATATATGGGCATATATGGGCATAAAATGGACCCAGAACTATATCTGCAGTGATCTCCATATATGGACATAAAATGGACGCTGACAGACAGACAGATAACAGATATCTCCATATATGGGCATAAATGGACACAGGCAAACAGATGGTCAAAACGGGTCCTATGACAACAGGTATAATGGGGTTTGCATTAAAGGGCGGGGCATTCATTCCCTATTTACGTTGTTCCGAGTTGGCCAGGTCGCCGACTAGACACTGGGCCGCCCGAAGGGCGGCCCAGCTTCTAGTTCTTTTAAATTAACAACTTGAACCCTAGCATCCCTATTCCGAGGAGAACGTTAGCCAAAAATAGCAGATCTACAAGCTTGTAGATCGGCTATTTTCAGCAAATAGGTTTGGTGTAGAGGTAAAAAAAGAGCGGACCAAGTACACAGTGAAAGGTCAAGTTGACAAAATATCGACGATTTAAGTGGCTAAATGACTGGGTGACATGAATCCAACAGACTGATGACGGTGCTGTCAAACAGGTCTATGAATCTATCTATGAAATCGATGAAAATCTGCGTCACACATTTATACAACATGTAGAGGGGGGTCCCTGCTTCATCTCTCTCTCAACTAAGGGGTCCTTGGCCTGAAAACGTTGAAGACTCCTGAAGCAAAACACTTTTATGTGTACATCTTCCGTCACTGGACGGCGACACAGATGGTGAACATCAACCTGGAGTGCCTCTGGTTTGCTGACAGCGTTTGGGAGATCAGTGTGTCAGTTATGGATGCAGAGCCTTGGCACGCTGACTCCAGGGACGTCACAAGGGGGGGAAAAGTGGGACTGGGTAACCAGGGCCCAAGGTGGAGGGGCCTTCATTATTTTATACTTTAGCTATTGAAAAATAGCAGATATACAAGCTCACAGTGTGGAACCGAGTGCCGCGCTGCGAGCTTGTAGATCTGCTATTTTTTGAAAAGTTGTGAAAAGGTGTGCAAATCTTTGAACATATGTATTTTTAAGCAAACATTTGTAACTCAAATTTTGCTTCTGGGGGGGTCCCTGGAACGAAATATTTTGAGATGGAGGTCCATGGCCAAATACATATCATTTTGGAGGTCCTTCACATGAAAAAGTTTGAGCACCATGCACTGACATAGAAACATAGGTTTTTCAAAAAACCTTAGAAGGATTTGAAATATTCAAAGATTTTTCAAAAGTAGCAGATCTACAAGCCTGCAGCGCGGCACTGTGAGCTTGTATATCTGCTACTTTTCAATAGTTAAAGCACAAAGTAATGCGTAATCATGCATTCCCGGTCTAAATGGGTTAAACCCCCTCCCCCTATGAAGAACATCCATGGGGGGGCCCGCCAGCGGAGGCTCCAGAAAATTGTGACTGGGGGGTCTGTGGAGGGGCTGGCTTTTTTAGAGTGGGGGCTAACCCCCCGGCTCCACCGGGCGCGTCGAGTGACAACGCTCGGAAAAAAAGGACAAAAAAGTACCAAAATCATACCAATTTAAGTTGGTATATGGCCATTTCAGGTTTAAAATAGCCATTTTGAATTTTGAAAATGTCAGAAATGGATTCAGCATCCTCAATAACCCCCAAAACCACTCCAATATTGTTCAAATCGTCCTATCAGTTTTCCATATAGGTGATTATGCTAATTATAGCTTATTATGCAAATTATGCAAATTGCTCAACATATACAAGTTAGCATCTGGCAGTTTCTACATGCTGGGGACCCATACTCAACATTTCTAACATAAAACTTTAGGGTACTCAAAATGTCCAGGTTCACAATTTGGCTACTAGACTACTGTGGGGGGGGGGGGGGGGGGCTGAGCAGGGGCTAAGCCTCCACCAGAGGGGGCTAGAGCGCCCCCTAGCCCCCCCCTGGCGCCGTCATTGGGGCCCGCAGTGAATCCTTGTACCCAGGGCCCAGAATTTGGTGCGACACCCCTGGCTGCCTCGCTCGTAGCGTCAACAAAAAGTGCCGAGTCAGCATGACCCGGCTCATTTTCTGCTTATGCTAATCAGGTGACATTCCTTTCTGTTTGGCAGAGGCAGCTGATTGGATGGGCCCGAGGTGGCGACCCCGAAGAGGCGCCATTTGATTGGTTGGCTTATATAGAGCTGAATAATGGACTGACATTGGCCCGGGAGGCATCATTATTATTATTATTGTTGTTGTTATTATAACGCGCGCGTGCACACAAACAAGCTTGCGTGCATGCGCAGTCACACTCACACACGCTAGTGGCTAATGTCCTGGGGTGGTCTATATTTTAACTAAATGGCCCAAGGATGTCTGCCAGGTCTGAATATCAAATCAATACATCATCCGATGGACTGTAAGAGTCCGACACATACTGTACAGCATTTCAAATCCATGAACAAAGAGATCTGGCAGCGATTCTTTAAAATACAATTACAACATGAAATCACTTAATGACATTCAGATATCAGTCTAATATATCACTTATTCTTTCTTCAGTGTCACACGGTGCACCCATAGTTCCACTCGAGACAATGGGCAGATGTAAGAGAAGATATTCGATATAATTATACTGTCCGCGAATAGTAGATTGATGCGGCATTTGTCTCGGCCTGTCGTCGTCGGTGCTGTGCTATCCTACCAGGAGATCTGGCAGCCATTTTTTATGTCATTTACACTGTGAGGATATAAAATGAATGTGTCATTTGTGGGACCGTCTTTTAGTGTCAGGTACCCGTTCTATCCATCCAGGCACTCAGAGATTTGGCAGCGAACACAATTAACACTGTGATTTGTGGCCGTGTCTGAAGTCAAGACACCTATCCTATCCTATCCTTGCCATCCAGGCACTGGCAGTGAAATACTGCGGTACTTGAAACGCACACATCTACTCTCAAAACCACAAACTATGTTATAACCACTTAAGCCCTACTTTATACTTTATATCATCATCATCATCATCCCATCCCATCCAGAAAGTTTGACCTCTTCATTACCATTACAATTACTGCTTCATTCTGTTAATGTTCAATACTACATACTGGCATACTGTCATTCTCCATATCATTTCATTTTAGTACTATTTCCTTATGTGTACATAAGATATGTTGCAAGTTGCAACAAACACTGTCCTGTATTACAACATCACCATGGCATTTAAAGGCCCACTTTACCACTGGGTGATCGTGTCCCAAACAACAATAAAATAAGATCTGGTTGTCCCAGAGGTGAAGTGGGCCTTTAACAATAATGCTATCTCATTTCCATCAACAACTTTCCATATGCATGTATATTGTATACCCAATTGTCCACATGCATCATTCATACTCATTGCTCAAACCAGCACCTCTTTACTCACTACATGTAAAAAACTACGTAGCACAACGTAACTGTGAGGGCTTCGTAGCGGCCTGACATTTAGACGTTCGGGCCGAACCTCTAGTTGTGTAATAGCAGATGACGTTGTGATAATATATAGTAGATGACGTTTTTTGTAAACATTTTCACTTATAACAATATGGCCAAAAATAGGGACACCAGTTTTATAAACAGTAGTTGATAGGGGTCCCCCAGGGATCTGTAATTGTCCCGCTCTTTTTTCCCCTCTAAAACCAATCTGTCTTTTCTTTTCAATTAAAAAGAAAAAAGGAGGAGTGCACTGCCCAAAGAAAAAGCCAAGAAAAGTAAGTATGTGGACGATGAAATGTAGAAATAGAAACGTGTGGACATTGGACTTCATGTGACCTGTCTGTGACGTCAGTCATGTATGATTATGAGTTCGTATTTGGGCATGGTTTCAGTGCGATCACAGCCCCATTGATTTCAATTATAAAATAAAAGTTAAATATTTCAGCATAAAACATTATTGCTGTCTGCGAGATTAGCTCAGGATAGACACACACTAGGGCATTCACCAAATATTCGAATATTTGAATATTCGAATATCAAAGTCACTATTCAACGTTGTTCACTGAAATCGAATATTTGCTTATTTATTTTTTATTGTTTTCTCTTTAAAAAATATATACCGGTAGTTTATAAAGCTTGGCTAGATAGGAAGTCATAAGAATGAGTTGTCAATGCCCCTGGTGGATGAATTTGTTAATGCTCTATACCAGGGGTTCTCAAACCTTTTTAGGCCGTGACCCCCAAAATAAACACATATGAACTGAGGACCCCCAACCTGACAAGCACTTGGAATTGTAGGTATAAATATTGTGAAAATAGCAGATCTACATTCTCACAAGCAGTTGTGAGCATGTAGATCGGCTATTTTTACAATGTTCGCCTCTTGCTTACTTAATATTTGACAGTTTGGCCAGTCCTGTCGAATATTCGACTATTCGAATACTTTGAGGTCGAATAATTCGAATACTAAAAATCACTATTCGTGAATGCCCTAACACACACTACTATAGACTCACTCATAAACAGCTAGCCTCTTCACAGCCATGCCGTGGTAAAAATAATAAAAACAATTAAAAAAAACATCTCTGTCACTGTGCCTGTTGTGAGCAGACTCTTTTTCCTGATGCAAGGAGCAACACCTATAGACAACATTTACAGAGCATGTCAAGAATGAAGAATGTCCCTATAGGTGGATCAGCCAGCTGTTCCCGCAGTCCTCAAAGAGAGGCCCTGCTTTCGGGTGGACACGGGAGCTTGTCACCTGCTGGTGACAAAGTGACGGGCTATGAAGTGAGCAGCAGCCAGGGCGTGGCAGGAGGAGTGCGCCGCTGGCAGCAGCAGTGACAGGAAGTCTGCCTGCAGACAGCACTTGATACCAAGCAACAGAGGAAGAGGAGTGAGACAAAACAAGACACGAGTCGAGAGGTTGAACTCAGTGGCGGAAAGTACATTTACTCAAGTACTGTACTTAAAGGAGTAGTTCACCCCCAAAATGTTATTTTTATTTATTTTTTGTTATGATTTTCTGGGTGGGGCTGAAATGAGGGAACCCGATGACGCCCGCACCATGATTTACCAACTCCACTGTATATGACATTCATAGGTATGGTGCACTGATACCTTACGTTAGTAAGAATGCATTTTTTCTTTATTTTTTATTTTTTTTATAGATTATACCCTTGATGATCTTTTAGGAATCTTGGGGCTGCTCTCTGCCACTGCATACAACAGAACAGACTGTGGCTGATTAACAATCAGTCTCAAGTTTATTGGGGCAGAGTCCCCGGCTGATTTCATTCATGCATTTTGTGAACTCTACCCAGCATGCCCTATTCATACCTCCATTGTGATATATTGTTCAGTTTACACCTGAAGAAGGCAGAAATGTTGTGTTTTGTATTCCGCTGACATTAATACATTGATTTGGGGAGCATATAGACAGTGTGCGGACCTTAATAATAAAGGAGGATTCACAGACTTTCGTATTGACAGGTATAAATGGCACTGCAAAGCCCACCCCTCGTGCTCCTTCTGCTTGGTTTTATACTCTGTCATACTACGGTGTTGTGTGGTACACTGTCGCTGTATGTCAAAGCATAATGCGCACCACTGGGACATGTGCAGAAAAGGCAGAGTAAACAGAATAAAGGGCCATCACCGGCAACATGTAAATAATAATGAATTGCATTTTTATAGCGATTTTCCAAGTGCTCAAAGTGCTTTAGAATGGTTCATTCATTCATATATTGGGAAGTGAAGCGGCGAACATTCGACGCCAGCGTCCTCACTTCCCAGATTCACACACCGATGGTGGCAAGCTTGCACCAACCAACTCATTGGGGGCAGCGTGGGGTTCAGTGTCTTGCCCATGGACACTTCGACATGTTGACAGGAGGAGCTGGGATTTGAACCTCCGACACACAGATCATTGGCCACACATTGGATCATAGTGTTAGGGAATTTTCCATGCTGCCTCTCCCTTTCCTGAGAGTTAGGGAGAGCCTGGTACAGGCCAGCCTGTGACCAGTGACCCTAACAGATATATCGAGTGGGTCACTATCCTTTCATTAGTTTTGCATATCGTAGTAACAGTTGTATGTATTGTTTGTGCTTTGGAGAAGCCAGGGAGAGAGAGTGAAGGCCATATTAATGAAGTATATTGTCTTATCTCCCCTGGGAGGCCCAGCCGGTGGGATGTAGGAGGAATGTGTGTGAGAATCTCCGTACGTTGGGCGTTCTATTTTTGCGTCCAGACCAGAACACAGTGCTTTCTCATTTGGTTTATTCCTCATTCAGTTTAGTATTAGAAAACAACCATATCTGTGGCGCTTAC
>NC_137819.1:25984217-26026717 GCF_963921795.1 Nannobrachium achirus
CATCACTTCTGCTGACTCACGGCGCAAAACGTTCGGAGGCTGTTCCGGAGGAAATCGACCCGACGCGCGTTTTTTCCGAAACGGCGCAAAACGTTCGGAATCTCCTTATGCGGAGCTGATTGTTGACATCAGGCTGTTCCGGAGGAAATCGGCGCAAGCGCTGACTCATTGTGACATCATTTCATAAAAGGCTCTGACATCGCGTACGCAACATGAGTCAACACAAAATGCCATGGTTATGTATCTCCATATATGGGCATATGGGCAGATCTCCATATGGGCTACACAGATATATGGGCATACATGGACGTATCGGCACAAGGGCTGACTCATACAGAGATCTCCATATATGGGCATATGATATATGGGCATAAAATGAATGCCCCCATATATGGGCATAAAATGGATTGCAGACAGACAGATACAGATATCTCCATATATGGACATAAATGGACAGAGGCAAACAGATGGTCAAAGATCTCCATATATGGGCATAAAATGGACGCAGACAGACAGATACAGATATCTCCATATATGGGCATAAATGGACACAGGCAAACAGATGTTCAAAACGGGTCCTATGACCACAGGTATAATGAGGTTTGCATTAAAGGGGGAACCGGCACTGTGTCTGCAACACAGTTGGAGGCACAGACAGATACTCCATATATGGGCCCAAAGGGCGGCCCAGCTTCTAGTTTATTAAATTGTGAAAACCTGACAAAAGGTAGGAACCAAAAATGTATGGACCCATAAAAATTTGTCTGAGACCCACAAATGGGTCCAGTGTCCAGTGTTTGGGAACCAGTGGCCTAGACAGGTAGCCTGCAGTTTCTGGGATGGGCTTTGCCAAAGAGGCAGTCTTCTGCGATTGGTTCACCATCTGACCAACAGAACAGTAGCAAAGCAGTGTTATGTGGCTAGCTAGTGGCTAGCCTGTTGCTTGCTAGTGCTACTTGCTAACCAAAGAAACAGGCAGAATAGGAGCGTTACGAACTAGTAATCAAACACAACATAACATGTCTGCTACTGATGTTTCATAGCAAGATCGATACGATCGCAAATTACGGCGACGGGCGACGCAATGTTCATGTTTGGGAATGTGCTGCACGGTCCGGCGGCGGCGCTGGTTTACTTAGAAACGCACATGAGTTCTGGGAAAAACCCACCCACGCTGCTCACAAGACGCTGATTCACGACGCTGATTCGCCGTACGGATTTCCAAACGAGGAAAACCTCTTCATCTTCATCTTCAATGAGAGCACTTCCAGACTACCTGAATCGCCAAAACAATTTTTTAAAGGGGTGTGGCTAGCGATTCAGGGTCTGGAACCAGGCTACTAGACAGGGGTTTTTGTTCCTTTTTTTCTGTCAACACCAAATCTCTTCGCCCCCAAAATAGCTGATCTACAAGCTCAAGCTGTCCTGAACACTGTAAGCATGTTGTTACGGGTGAGATTGCTCTGGAACAAGGCTGTAGTGGCGTGTGTGAAATATCAGTGGTTGAGGCCCAGAGCTTTTAAAAAAGCATGAGTTATGAATCAAACTGAATGCTTGTATTCATAGGGATGCAGAATAGCTACTGATGGAAGCTTGAGACTCATCCAAGCACATAGGCAGAATGAGATTAGGCAAATTGTCATTCTAATTCCTTATATTATTACTTCTTTATGGGAGCAGCTGTGCAGCTCTGGTTCTATGGTGTACCCATGTAGCGCTGGTCTGGTGATTTCTTTGAGTGAAAGTGTTGCTCTCTCATTTTGAAGAAAGAGGAATCTTATTCTAAAAAGTGGCTGTATTCAAGCTGTGATTTGACGGCTGTTGCCACTTTTATTCAACTTTTGTTTCGTATAAAAAATAACAGTGTTCATGTTCTTGTTCTTGTGGCTGAATAGAACAGTATAGGAAAAAGAATGAGCAAGACAGACAAGAGAAAAGGATTCTGACAACTAAACAAAAATATCAATTCCTTTTTCTCTTGTACTGTATGTCCTAATTGACTGGACTGAACTCTCCAGTCTCACTCCCCCTGCTGCAGTCTGAAAACTCACCTCTCTACCTCACCCCCTAGAACTCATCATTCCTTGTATCTATCTTGCCTATTTCTTTTGATGAAGCATAGCGTTAGTTTATGCAGGACACGTGAGTCTCGCCCGCCTCAGCTGTAATCAGCTGTCAGTCAGATCCTTTTCCTATACCTCATTCACAGATGATCATTACATCACACTTGTCATAATCCAATCAGAGCTCTCGCTCAGTAAGGGAGGCTCCTTTAAATTGCATTTACTATAGCTCTGCTCGTCCTCTATCAGAAGCATCGGATCTGCTGCTGCTTAGCTGCCTCCTCCACCCCAGCCTCCACCTTTTGATCATAGTCTGGCATATAGGCTACTGATTCAAGCTAATATTATGTCAATGTATTGCTATGCTATTTTATCCCTATGGGGGTTTTTGCTTAGCGTTCCCTGATTTTGCATTGCAAGCAAGCATGAACAAAATTCAGGGAACATCTCCGAACGTGGAGCCCTTTAACGCCAAGTTTAACTGCATTCCATCTGCTGCAATAAATGGTTAAATCTACTTTGATGTGAGTGTTCCTGACTAAAATGCTAGTTATACAGTTGTTTGCCCATCATTCTGGCCAACTGTTTTTGGTTCTTGCAGTTCTATGCAGTTGTACCCTATGTTGGTTATAGGCTACTTGAGCTTGGTGGTTAATCACAATAATCAATTCAGTCCATTCAACAACCAAATATTATTTCTAATTTGTTCATGCATGCTTCGAGATGATATCCCATTAATCAGAAAGGTAGCTGAAAGAATAATTGCTAAGAAAATAATCAATAGTCGCATCCCTGAGACCCTGACCTGAACAGTAGCCTAGAAAAGTGGAGCAGGCTGTGTAAATAAGAGCATGACCACCTAGTCACCTGTGAGACACGGCACGGTTCGGAAACCAGACATTCATCAGCATATCTACTGTGTCAACTGAGCGGCTAACCTTGAAATCATTGATCAATGCAACAACAGTGCATTCACTAACACCAGCCAGATTGAATGATGCAGCGCCTCAGCCAGAGCAATCCATGAGACCCAACTGTAATTCCCGACCCGCTTGATACCAGACATAATATTTCATTTGAAGAGCTTCGTGAGAAAATCACTTCCCTGTGATGTATTGCACAGCTACACACAATCTAATGACAGTATCTGAAAGAAAACGGCGAGGGATATTGTGAGGGCCTGTTCAGTGTTTTCTCAGCTAATTGCTATACGATGCCCCGGTAGTCCAATTAGAACATTTTAGTAAAAAGCCACATCTGGTAAACACCCCGTCTTTTTACCCGAGTTCCATCAAGGCCGGGCGAGTACTTCCCAAGATATTGTCTGTGACTAATGGAGATATGCACAGATGGAGACAGAGTCGAAGATCCCAGAACATTCAGAACGGTGACATCTGTCTGATGCGAGGCTCCAGAAACCATTTTCACCTGCTCTCACTATAACTCGCACCAGTGTTGATTTTGTCAAACTATGATAATAAATGTTTGTCGACGAAAACTAATTAAAAACGAAATAAAAGTTAAGCTGTGATGACTAAAACTAAGCCTAAACATATTGACAATTTCGTCAACAAAATAAAAACTAGACAAAAATGTTGGGGAGGGACTGGTGGAGAAGAGAGTCATTTTATGTTTGGTTGCTCTGCGGTGTTGCGTGCTAGCACATCTACAAGCTCACAAGCTTGTAGATCTGCTATTTTCAGCACATAACGAGCTTGTAGATCTGTTATTTTCAGCACACAACCAAGTGTGAAATCAGTCATCACGATGCCATCAAGGCCTGCCAAAATACATTTCAGTTGACTAAATCAACTGTAGATTTAGTCGCCTAAAACCCTATGATATTTAGTCGACTAAAATCAGACTGAAACTAATACTTTTCAGGTGACTAAATTATGACTAACACTAAATGACATTTTCTTCAAAAGACTAAAACTAAATCAAAATCTGCTGTCAAAAACAACACTGACTCGCACTAGATTGGGACCAAATATAGCTTCCGTACCCAACATACTGAATGAAGATGGCCAGATGAGGAGAGGAGAGGAGAGGAGAGGAGAGGAGGGGAGGGGAGGGGAGGAAGAAAAACAGAATCCCCTCCAGACTTGTTAGCCCACATGGTAACATGTTCTGGGCCAAATATGTGTTCTCTGTAGAATGTTCTGCGGAAGATATGCCATGTGTGGGAGCGGTTGTTTGTTTACAAGTGGGCGTGTGGGGCTTTGGTCTCTCCATATGTGTGCACGCCTGTTGGGTCAACATGTGTGTATAGAACGTACAAAGAGACGTGTGAGTGCGTACACTATGAGTTTCTGTTTAAATGTGCGCGTGTGTGTGTGTGTGTGTGTGTGTGTGTGTGTGTGTGTGTGTGTGTGTGTGTGTGTGTGTGTGTGTGTGTGTGTGTGTGTGTGTGTGTGTGTGTGTGTGAGAGAGAGAGACAAACAAACATGCACTTATGCTAGACACTCCATGTGAAGTGTCCCAGGACACCTCAGATCCGCAGCATTCCCATTCCACAGACTGTCACACGGCCAAAACCATTCATCTTCTTCATCATCTTCATCCCATGCTTCAAACAAGGCTCCGACATGCCACTGCGCTGCAGATATAGTGCTGCTCACACATTGCCACTGTGTTAAAAGGGGATATGCGATACGTGGTGTGTGTCCTCAAACACATTTGGCATTATATAACACGCTTGTGTTATTCCACTAGCATTTGGGTTTAGAGGAGTAGAGGAGTGCATACTTAATTACTCACCGTTTCAGTTTATTTTCGGTGTTTTCAGCATCCTCTAGTGGAGAGTTTGGCAGACCTACATACAGTACTGTACATACATACATACAGACACTCGTTACATTAGTGTTGCATCACTTCGCAGCTCAGCTGATAATGCAATGCAATAAAGTAGGTTAAGAGAGACTAGGAACACATTTGAATAGAATACAATTATGTAGGCAGTCAGGTGGCCCAGGGGTAAAGTTCTAGGACTATAGGGGTTTGAATACACGATATACAGTGCAAACGGCTTGACCATATTGAACACAATAGGCTCTGTGCCACTGCTATTACAGTTAGACAAAGTAACAGCTACACAAAGTAACAGGTGCCCCGACACCTGTTCAGCCAGGAGAATGTGTTCATCGTATCCTCTATTTAGGTACAGTACTCACTGAGTGACACAAAAGGGTTTCCAAGAGTGTCCTGTTACTTCCTCGGGGTCAGGTGAAAAGAAGCTTTAACAGTTTACTTAACAGTCGGGTTCTATAATGCATTAGGCATATAATCGCATTTAGAATGCATTATGCGCTTATGAGGCATCATAACACTCGTTATAAATGTTTAGAATCATGTATGACAACGTATAAAAACGTTTATAACGTATTATAAATCCTGGTTGGCATTGTTCGAAGGAATCTTTATCCCACGATTTTTGTAACACATTTTTTTCACCCTAACCCTAACCCCACTGGACATATAGCGAGTGGAAGGAACATGTTATTCCAATCAGTTCCTTTCCCCTCCTTCAGGCGCCCCGGATGGCCAGGGGGAGGCAGTATGGAGACCAGGATTACTGCATGTATTTTGTGAGGGTACCTACCCTAGGAGACATTGGGAGAACATAGAGGCCTTTTTGCCAAACCCACCTAGGATATGGGCACTGATGACACGGAGGAGAGAACACGCCCCCAGCACATAGAGACCAGTATAGAGACCAGGCTGCATGCAGGCCTATATTGTGAGGGTACCTACCCTAGGGGACACGGGGAGAACATGCAGACTCCATACCGAAAGGCCCTTTTGCCAACCCCACCTACAGTAGGGATGGGCACTGATGACGCGGAGGAGAGAACACACCCCCTGCGCCCACAGCGTCCTCAGTGGGAATCAAACACAGGACCTTCTAGCTGTGAGGAAGAAGGAGTTCTCCTCAACGCTATGCTACTTTAGACTTGGCATGGCAGCACACCCCGGGTAGCCTCCCACCCATAGGCGATTTTATAAGGGGTGCAAAGGTGCACTTGCACCCCCTGGCCCGCCAGGGGGGTGAAAAACCTCATAAAGTCTCATAAAGGTTTCCAAACGGCAGCGATTTTCCACAGAGCAAAAAAAGTGTCTGTTATTTAGTTCTGGTGGCGAATTTAGTGGCGAATGGCTCCTAAAGCCCTCTCTCTCAAGCAAGCTAACTCAACTCAATTTAAAGAGAGAGTACAATATATAAATACAATATTTGGATCCGAGATGTAATGGAGTAAATAGGCCGAGTAAAGTACTGGAAATTGTGTAGTCAGTACTCAAGTAAGTAAATGTATTTTACACACAAGTTGTTGCAAAATAAGTAAATAAATCATATAGACATATGCTCATAGTGTCTAGAAAAACTAAAAGCACACATTTTTGTTTATATTGTGTTTGCAATTATGTAAAAAAGAAACCCTAGAACCCCATTAAAACAACAGGATAAACCATACAAAACCCAAGAATTTTCGCACGCACTAGCACGCGTGTCCTGCACCCCCTGCTAGAATAGGCTAGAATCGCCTATGCTCCCACCTCACGCCTAAAATAAACTTTTTGGACAGAAAATATAATATTCCATCGGAAGGAAAAATGTTTGTTAATGTGTTAGTCCCCTACAGATTTTTCTGCAGAGGGTGCAGTGGAATAACAAAAAAAGCAAGGCACTGCAGTACAAGGGGACATAAATACATAAATTGGAGAAAAAGGGGGAGAAAAGATAAATAAATGCATCCAAGATAAAAAAAAAAGATCCATGGCTTAAAAGGACAAAACAATTCATCACAAGAAAATCTGTTAAATTGAACAGTTGGTGCATTTGTTGCTATCTGTGTGTGTGCGCGTGCGTGCGTGCATGCGTGCGTGCGTGCGTGCGTGCGTGCGTGCCTGTCTGTCTGTCTGTCTGTCTGTCTGTCTGTCTGTCTGTCTGTCTGTCTGTCTGTCTGTCTGTCTGTCTGTCTGTCTGTCTGTCTGTCTGTCTGTCTGTCTGTCTGTCTGTCTGTCTGTCTGTCTGTCTGTCTGTCTGTGTGTGCGTGCATGCAGCCGTGCATGCGTGCGCGCGCACATGCCTATGAGCTGTGATCATGTGATTCCATCTCATCAGCAAAATATCAACTTGCTTCCGACATCGTGCTAAATTATACATCACTCTGTAACACACACACACACACACACACACACACACACACACACACACACACACACACACACACACACACACACACACACACACACGCTTGCTCGCGCAAACACACACCACACATGTGAAACACACACACACACCACATGTAAAACACACACAAACACGCGCAAACGCATGCATGTGTGCCACGGGTGCGTTTATGAATTAGTGATGATCTGACAGTCTTCAGAGAAACGGGGAAGAGAGACTGAGGGAATCCTCCTCCATCCACATCAAAGTGCCTCACAGCAGGCAGAGCCATCACACAGAAGGGGGGTCCGCGTAGGGGGGCCAGAACACCTGCTGGTCCCCAGTCTCCGCTCTGCCCTGTTTGAATGACGGAGGGACTTTGTTGTGCAGATGAACTAGCCCTTCACAGGGACGACGTTTATCCCATTTTGTAGGTTTCTCGGTTGAGGCAACCGTTTTGTTGAGGCTTTTGTTATCCTGTGCGAAGCTAAACCGAGCCGTACCGCAGTGGTTCTCAAGCTCTTTCCTTTAAAGCCTTGGTTTTCAACCTTTTTCATTTCAAGGTCTATTATTTATTCTGCATTTGAGCCACGGACCGCCGTTTGATGTGAATTAGCCTCTCAGATCCAAAACTTTGAACATTTTGTTGTAGTTGGAAAAGATTTTTCCCAGAATTCCTTGCTGTCTTATTGATGTGGTACCATAGGAGACACAACAGGCAAACGTTGATGAAAATAAATATTCTACTCTACTCTAATTGTGTAGACGTCTTGTAAATTAAATAATGCAGATGTTCAACAATAATTTAACTCTTGCGAGCATGAAATGAAATCAAATGGACCAAGAAGAGATCTACAGTATAAGGGTCCATTTGGTTACCAACTCTCCATTATTTAGTTGGGAACCACACGGAACCACCTCAAGGACCACAGGTGGTCCCCGAACCACTGGTTGAGAACCACTGATTTAAGGACCCGCAGTTTGATTTTCATTAGCCCCACGGGTCCCCATTACTCTGAGAGAGTACAAAATGTAATTTTTTTATGCTCTCAGAGTGTACTATTCTGTTAAGGGTCCATTTGGTTTGCAGGCCCAATTTTGTCCCCTCAAAAGTTGACCAATCACAGCTCACGCTACTACAGTATGTACATGTCATGACGAAACATAAGCTCCTGCAGCTACGAAAGACAGTCAGCTATCTCTAAGTGTTGCCATTATATTTTCTAAAACAACAAATTAAAAAGCCTAGAATTAGCGTTGAGGACAGGGGACTGAGTGAACTGATTTTGTCTTGTCTATAATTACATCTTTAAATCTATACTACACCTAATGAAGGTGTTGCCATGCAAAAATGAGTTGCTCAACGCCGCTGCATCTCCAAAGCGTTAGAACTCTGGGGTTTAATCTGAAGTAAATAAATAAATAACTGCTCAGCAAAGCAAAGCCAGAGGAAGACAGTTCAACTCATATCTCTGGTGGAAAATACCACAGTTCAGCGGCTGTAGCGCGCACAGGGTCCAGCTATTGAATTATCTTTATGGGTAATGAGGCTGTCTGTTCCACTAGCAGGCTGGGGGACCCTGTGGGTTTGACACTGGAGGGGAAGCGGCGGTACTCGTTAGCATGAATGACACATAGGATGTGTCCTGTGGAGCCTGGCGAGCGCCTCGGCTCCGACCGCGGAACCCGGGCCGTCATCACCAGCGGCCACGCGACCATGAAAGTTGAATGTGCGCTGTCTTATCCAATCTAGCACTTAAAGCAGAGGTCTTTCCAGGGCAAGGGTTTTGAGGGCCTTTGAGCTGAATTTCTCTGTGTGATGTGATGTGGCGCGTGTGCGTGCGCGCGAGTGTGTATGTGTGGTTGTGTGTGTGTGTGAGACTGAGAGTGAGAGTGAGAGTGAGAGTGAGAGAGAGAGAGAGAGAGAGAGAGAGAGAGAGAGATGTTCTTTATTATATTCTGATTCAACGTTTGACATTCATTTCAGTGTAATGATGAGAGGTGGAAACATCAATATGTAAGTGTTACAGCTTCCATAATGCCGTCGGTTGTACGGCTACTGAATGTATATCTTTTCACGTCTCTCTCCATGGTGCCAACATAGATTAGTAGCCTATGGTAAATAGTGTGTAGGATACATACAATTCATTCAACTTATCCTCAATCCTTTGGGCTATTTTTGTCACTGTACTGTACTTTTTTGCATATAAGCAACCAGCATGTTCTATATCTGCATGGTATCTATTGAAAAGGCGACAGAAAAGGATACAAGGAGATAAGTGCTAGAGTGTGAGGTGGAGTCTGAGACTGAGTCAACACAAATGCAGCACTGTCCATGGTCCTGAACTCCATATACAGTCCACAACATCCATCACCTGATTTAGACGGCTGCAGCCACATTGACACACAATAACATCATAATCCAGGTGTATCTATTATGGTACACAATTGTCAGCAGTAGCCTACATTTAGGGAAGACTTGGCCTTCGCTCTAGCCTACTCTGCCAGCCACCCCGATTGCCTTCATAGCAACATTGTTATAGATATAGATATTGTTATAGAGATAGTCACAAAAGAGCACTAGATTGCTAAGCAAATGGCATATAGCCTTAGAAATCTTTTAAGTGATTAAAAATGTGACCACCTTTGAATAAATTTTGTTTATTTAAATGTGTCCTGTGCCTTTTACCCATAAGTATCAGGAGCAGTGGGGGATATTAATGTAGCACCCAGGGAGCAGTTAGGGGTTAAGTGCCTTGCTCAGGGACACTTGGGGGCTGAACCAAGGACCTTCTGATTCCCAGAAGGCCTCCTATATAGACCCATTCAGCGATGGGTTTCCCCATGAGTCCCATTTGTACACTCCCCGATTTAAATTAGCACCGTCCCTCGAAAGCTGTTCTGTATCTACACAGCAATGGCGTTATTATATTGCTAACGCGTAGCTTAAACAATGACAAGGACTTTTACTCCCCCCCCCCCCCCCCCAGGGTTTCTTCTGCATTTCAATGTCAGGGGATTACATGCAGATAATTGTCATGACTCAGGATATTTCTGCCGCTGAGATCAAAACCCCCCCCCCCCCCCCGCATGCGGTAAGGGCTTACTTACAGCCTGCTATAGAGCTGCGTGTGAGCTAAACACCGGAACATGCACAACGTGCCATGACCGAGGAAACACCTCTCCCACTTCTTGTACTGTCATCACTATTTACCATTTTCACAACATTGCATTATTTTTTAGCGGAGAATTGTAGGTGTGAATGCACCCCCCAACACACACACACACACACTGAGCCAATGAGCTAAATGTGTCCATAGAGGGGGTTCAGATAAGTCTCCTGGATGCCCTCAGTGGGAGAACACACACACACACACACACACACACACACACACACACACACACACACACACACACACACACACACACACACACACACACACACACACACACACACACACACACACACACACACACACACACACACACACACACACACACACACACACACACACACAGAGTGAGCCTGAGCCAAGGGCTGTATGAGCAAGGACTTGTGCCACCAGATGAATCTGGGACGGTTCACAGCAACACTGCATGTCTGCAGAGTTTAACCGGGGCGTTTTTCTGCCAGTTATGTGATCATCAAGGGCTAAGCCAGGAGCCAGCCCATTCATAACCGTGCAAACAGTCTGACACCAACACGCTCGCAAGGGCTGGAAAACTCATGCATGTGCACACACACACACACACACACACACACACCTAGTACACGCACTCACACTTTAGCAGCATGTCATATCATTAACAGCAGCAACCAGCTGGGACAACCGCAGGCTTGACACGCATGGTGCTCGCTCACACACAAACACGCACGCACACACGTGCGCGCGCACACACACACACACACACACACACACACACACACACACACACACACACACACACACACACACACACACACACACACACACACACACACACACACACACACACACACACACACACACACGTGTGTTTGTTCATCTGGGAGTAGGTTAGCAAGCTGGTGTTCGTACTACATTAAATGTTTGTCACCTCACATGAAACAGTTTCACTAACGGTGCAACGAGGCTAATCTGTATCCGCTTCCATTTAACAGACATGGGACTTTCTGAAGAGAGTGACGACAGAGTGTTACCGAAATAATTAAATGCATTTTGAACAGGAACCACTGAGTGGTTTCGGATTCCCTCCCCTGGATACGAGTGCCTGTGATACAAGATTCTCTGTTTCTTTTTGTGTTTTGTAGCGCAACAAAATGGCCTCAATGAAGCCATAACAGTTTTCTACATGTGTTTTCTACATGGCACAGCGTCTGATTTGATTTCAATTCTTGTCACGGGACATGTATACAGTAAAACCACTACCATGTATAAAGCCATGTATAAAAAAAGACTACCATGGGCATGGGCGGTGCGGGAGTATAGCTATGGAACAACATTCCATTTGTGTGATCTGCCCTCTCCATTGAATCTTTTAAATCCAGGCTCAGAACGGCTGGACTCGCGAGCAGAACTTTCATTTCCAAGGGGTGGACTAAAAAAATGTCTCTGGACACGATTGGTTAGACCAGACCAATGCTGGGCCCTGATTGGTCTCCCAATTCTTTGGGGGACGGAAATGGATTCACAATAGAGCGGGGCCAGACCCATAGATGCCAAGGGCAGGTTTTATTGCCCAGGCGGATTGGTCTGGTTCCAGGCTCGTTCCACGGCACTCAACATCAAGGGCTGGGTTCAGAGCAAGTCCCTGCAACATACTAGCATCCAGGGACGTGCTGGCCATTGGGAAAAGCGGGACAACTCCCGAACGGCCGGCCATTAGGTAAAAAATACAAATAAAATGTCGGCCTTCGTTCCATTTTGGGGGCTGGGCGGCCAACAAAGTAAACCGTCACTGTCGGGCAGAAACCTCGTATCTCCAAGTTTCAAATTTATACATTCTTTCGCAAAGCAAAGCCCTGCTTCATCATACAAGGCCGTTGCACAAAAGTAGTGAAAACAGCCGATCTACAAGCACACAACGCCTCGCAGTGCGAGGCGTTGTGTGCTTGTAGATCGGCTGTTTTCACTAGTTTAAATCATTTTTAAAATGATAAATACAAAACAAACGGTTTAATTTGGACATACAAGGTTTCCACCCGACAACGACGAAATATAACTCATGTACAGTAATTGGCCCACTGGCTTGTCACTTGTCATGATCTGAAATGGCAAATCTTTGAGCAGCAGCAGCAGCGCTATAGAGAGAGATCTCTCTCTATAGCGCGCAATGGGGGCCTCTCCAACTCTTTTTCCCGGGCTGAATCAGGGGCCCAGCACGTCCCTCATGTCCAGGGGCTGTTCCTGTCTTATACATAAAGCTGCCTCGAGGGACAGCCGCTGCTCGAAGCGCCCGCGTCTTGCTGGCCACCTCACGCCAAGGAAAACGTGGTGACTTGGGAACCATTTTGTTCCCAGGGCTACTTCGTTACTCACGCCAGGGTGGCGCCTGAGCTCACAGCTCGGCTATCTTTCGGCACACGACGCCAGCGCACAACAAAGTATAAATTAGGCTTAAGTATGCCTTTAGTCACGCTCAGCTGGTCAAATGAATTCCCAGCGGTATGAGGAGGCAGGGACGTGCAGAGAATGTTAGAGAGGCAGGGGCAAACATTTCTAAAAGGGTCTTTTGGTGGAAATATTGAAAACAGCTGAGCTCCAAGCTCACAGCTAGGAGGTCTGCTATTTTTGGTGTGTGATATCACACGTAAGCATAATCAAGTCAATACTGTAGATGTGGCGTATGCTGCATTCAAGTTCAGGAGAGTTTGGACAAGGCAATTCTCAATGCTGGTATGGTATGGAAAAGGGGGGGGGCATTTGCATTTCTTTCACCATAGTCAAAACTGCATTCATGGACTGGAGAGGGCACTTTTTACAGACAGATAAAAGGGCAGGGGCTCAAGCTCCCTTTTACGTCCATGTGTGCACATGCCTGTGAGAAAGCATGGCTTTCGGGGAGTTTGTTTTAAAAACAGGTCTGTCTTGGTAATGGGAGATGGGTAAATTGCCCCTTCACCCCATGCCTGTCTGACAAGAGAGGCCACTACACGGCACTAGCAAAAATAAGTGCAGAGTCAGGATGTCAAGCCTCGTGCAGAATGTGAGGCTACCGTCATTGCTGGGAAAATGACTTCCCATGTTTGATTTTCGTTGAGCCCTACATTAGATGCAGATACACGTGCATATCGAGATATATACATATTTGCGGTCTCATAGACACACCCACACCCACACCCACACACACACACACACACACACACACACACACAGATCCATACCTTCATAGTTGAGCTTGAAGCCGTGAGCTGAGACGGCAAAGTCGCTGGTCAACCTCAGGGAGAAGACGTTTCCCGTACTGGTGACAGGGGGCGGCACCTGGAATCCCGTTAACCTATGGGAGCACAGAGAGGAGGAGCAGATGGGACGCGTTAAAGAGATTAACAAATAGACCCGCACATTAACCAATTAAGAAGACAGATACAAATTAAACACTTAGGATAATAACACAGCGCTCCTCATTAGCGCGAGGTCCTGAACGGAGACGCACGGAGAACAATAATTGTTCTCCGTGTCTCCTTTCAGGTCCTCACTCACTAATGAATGCGTTATCATCCAATTAAGACGCAGAAAGGTGGATCGTCGAGTTAGCAAAATCAACAGTCAAGATGACACACTTGTTGCCGGATTACGATGAGCTGGAAAACACGTCCATACAAATTGCATGAAGCGAGGTAAACTGGACTTGAATGGCCTTTAATGGACTTTTTCTAATCTTTTACAGATGGCTTCCCACATAACGCCAGTGACGCGGTGGGGTCCGTTCCATCCAATATTGATTTCCCGAAGGAGCAGAGAGGAGGAGAGGAGAGGAGAGGAGAGGAGAGGAGAGGAGAGGAGAGGAGGAAGAAGATAGGGAATTCATGTTGTTTTGTTTGGGGTTTTTATTCCTCCATCAAGTCTGGAACAAAGCCAAACTTCTCGTTTCCGCTGCGCAGTGGTGGAAAAAGTACTCATATTCCTTACTCAAATAAAAGTATCAATACTGCCAATATAGAAATACTCTGTTACAAGTGAAAGTCCAGAATTCAAAATGTACTTGAGTAAAAGTACCAAAGTATTGGCATCAAATTATACTTAAAGTAAAGGTACAAAATGTTTATTATGTCTATTTTCAAATAAAATATAAAAGTATAAAATAGGGCTAAAGTGGTTAATGTATGTTTTATACTATTTTATTGCACGGCTTGTTTGAATGCTTGATTCTGATTGGTCAATCGCTGAAATCAGGTCTGATATTTCTGGATAACAGACAGACCGCTCAGCTTGATAACAGACCGATGCCTAATCAAAGGGTCAGAACACCTGCTGTGCTGAGGCAGCACTGCGTGAATCTTGTGCTGTATCCAACATGTCAGCCATGTAAACAAACACACAGCGACATTTACAACTAAACGTTGCTCTCAAGAATGTTTTTGAAAACATTTGAAGCCAATGCAGTAACCAAATATGGATTCTATTTGATTAACATGCGTCAAGGCGACGTTGCACTCTGCGGCCGGCCAGTGCAACACTTTCCCTACTGTAAGCAAGGAAATATTTCGTTTTTTTTTTTTTTTTTTTTTTTTTTTTATCATTTGAGTCAATGCATTAATTTATTTAGTAAGTAACTACTAATAAGCGGGATAGCATCTCGCTCAGCGGTCGTTATCGAGTGATAGGAGCCCGACAGGTTGATATATCAACCTATCAACCTGAAGAGTTGGATCCAAGAGTAGTGGAGTAAAAGTAAAAGTATTGGAAATTGGAAACACTCAAGTAAAAGTACAAATACCTCAAAATTGTACTTAAGTACAGTAAGTAAATGTACTCAATTACTTTACACCACCTGCCGCTGCGACAGTTTTTTCCTTATTTTTCTTCTTCTTTCCCTGCAGCTACCCATACATCCCCCCTCCCCCTCCCTCCCTCCCTCCCTCCCTCCCTCCCTCCCTCCCTCCCTCTCTCCCTCATTTCTTCCTCTTTCATCTCTCCTCCTCCTCCATAGCCTGGATCCACTCTGCCTTTGCTTTTTCTCCTGGCATGAAATTCACCAAACTCTCTCACGCTTTTCCCTCCCTCCCTCCCTCCCTCCCTCCCTCCCTCCCTCCGGCCACCTACCTGTTTCTTTATCATCCTCATTACCCCCCCCCCCTCCTCCACCCCTGAGCCACCGCCACCCCTTTCTCCTTTTCCTTCCTTGCTTTTTTGTTCGTCTCCTCGTCAGTGGTGGAAAAAGTACTCAGTGACTCACATTGTTTTACTTGAAGGGGTAATGTCACCTAAAGGGGTACTGTCACTTTAAAAAGTCATCTTAAAATATGAGTTAATATTTTTATGATGTCATTGTGGGAATGCAATTATAAGCCAATCAAAATAATTGACTGTACTTAGACTACTTACTGTACTGGTCAGCTGTTGTTGGGGGGCGAGGGGCAGATTACATTGTGACATGAGTTTCAGACTATTTCAGACGGTTTTCAGGGAGACCACGTGACCTACTGTATCATCCTATTATAATTTCGGAGCGTGTCAGCGGGCCTTTAAGTAAAAGTATCAATACTGCAAAATAGAAACAGTCTGGAATTCAAAATGTACCTGAGTAAAAGTACAAAAGTGTTGGCATCAAAATCTACTTATGTACCTAAAAGTAAAAATACAAAATGTTTGAAAATAGCAGATCTACAAGCTCACAACACGTCGCATCGCTATTTTCAAATAGCCAAGGTATAAAATCGTTCTGAAGTGGATTACTGTATGTTTTATAATATAATCACTGATAACTCTAACTAAAGTTTTCAAATAAATGTAGTGAAGTAAAAGTATACAATATTTGGATCTGAGATGTAGTGGAAGTAGAAGTAAAATTATTGAAAACTGGAAATGCTCAAGTACAGTACTTAAGTAAATCTACTTAGTTACTTTAGAACACTGCTCCTCGTTTTCTCCTGCATCTCCCGTTTCCTTACTTCCCTCTCATGTGTCCGACCTCTCCTCTCCCCTCCTCGGCCTTTACCTTCTCCTCGGTTAAACGCTTTCTTCTCTCCTTCCCTATCTCCTTTTACCGGAACCACACACACACACACACACACACACACACACACCCCACAGCATTTATCTATCACTTCGCCTCCCCTCCCCTCCCCTCCTTCACCCTCAACCGCAGGCATTTACCCGTCACTCTTCAGCAGCACACTCCCTCTGATGTGTGTGTGTGTGTGTGTGTGTGTGTGTGTGTGTGTGTGTGTGTGTGTGTGTGTGTGTGTGTGTGTGTCACACTGCTCCTGTCGTCTCCCACACATCTTTAGGTAAAAAAAGAAGAGGGGAAAAAAAGAGACGCGCTAGTAGAAATGCACGACGACATGAGGATTTTAAAGACTGGAACAGTTAAGCACAAAGTGGAGACGATGACGCTGAACCAAAACACACCGTGAAGAGATAGGACCTCTCCCTCTCCCTCTCTCTCTCTCTCTCTCTCTCTACTCTCTCTCTTCTTTCATCTCAGCTTCTCTCTCTCTTTCTATTCTTGATGGGTTTCAGTGGGAAAGCTATGCGGCATCTGAAGTGACATGACACAGTGAACATAATCGTCGCTGTCCGGTGAAAACCTTGTATGTCCAAAACCATTCGTTTAGCATTTTTCATTTTAAAAATGATTTAAACTAGTGAAAACAGCCGATCTACAAGCACAGAACGGCTGTGCCATCTGTGCATCTGTGCACACAACGCCTCGCGGTGCGAGGCGTTGTGTGCTTGTCGATCTGCTGTTTTCACTACTTTTGTGCGACGGCCTTGTATGATGAAGCAGGGCTTTACTTTGCGAAAGAACATACAAATTTGAAACTTGGAGATACGAGGTTTCCACCTGAGAACGACGATATACAGTAAGATACACGTACACACATATATTCAACTCTTCAGTATTTACTGCTCTTTTCCTGAACATTTCCTGCAAATTAATTTTGTTTGTTTCTTTCCCTGTTTTGCCTTTCAAATTTTTATGGAGAATGGAGCGTATTTTTGCAGAAACTCGCAATTGGCAAGAAACCACTCCATTCCCACTGAAAAGCAGAATCCACCTTCATAGGCAGATTTAAACTTCAAAGACAGAGAAGGTCATGAAAATAGGTCATGAAAAATAGGTGATGAAAATCTACTGTCTCAGTTGCCAATAGACGCTATTCACACAGTGGCTATCTTGCCATGAAGTCAATGAAATGCCACCCTAATTGCTACCCTATTTAGGTGCAGTTTTCAATGCAAATTTCAAACATGGCCACCAGGTGATATGGTCTATGGCAGGACACGTGAAGTTTTGAAATGGCACATCTGTATAATGTAACTGTAACACTGTATACATATGACTCACTGTCTAGCAGAAACCTTCTATCTGCCTTTTTCATCTTTGATAGTGTTGTGCACAAAGTAACCGATCTACAAGCTTATAAGGTGTCACAATTCAACACATCATAAGCTTATACACTGGCTATTTCAGCTACTTTATATTTATACATACACAAACACAGACACATCGACCGACTGACCTATACCACCGACAGACAAGACACATATATATGAAGTCTGAGTGTCTGTACAGTAGGCAAGGCATCCGCCTCCTAGTTCACGTGAGGGCAACACAGCCAGCAAAATGATCCCATCGGTCTTTCCCATGCGGCAAGAAGAACATCGGAGTTCCCTTAAGACCCCCTACCGCCCGAGTATATCTATATACCTCGCTCTCTTCCCACCTTTCATCTCCCTCTCTCTCTCTCTCCATTTCCACCAGCATGCACTTGCTCTCTTTAGTCTTGCGTTTGTTCGTTTGTTCCCTCTGTTTCTATACCTGTAATTCTTTTCCCTTTCATCTAGCGTTAGCATCTTCACCTCTCCTCTCATCTCTCCGTTCCTCCATTCCCTCCTCCTCCTTAGACTCCTGTACTTACTCTCTCGGTCATCCTCACCTCCCCCTTTCCGCCATATTTCCTTTCTTTTTATCTTGTAAATTGTTCCGTGCCCTTTTCCAACCTTTTCTCTCATCTCTCCATGTCTCGAGCCTCCGCCACCCCTCCCCCATCTCTCTCTCTCTCCATCCTTTCATCCCTCCCACAGGGGTGTCGCACCAAATTCTGGGCCTTGGGTACAAGGATTCACTCCATATTTTGTCCTTTAAAGCTAGGTTAAGTGATTTCACTTAAGTTTCAGTTTCAGTTTTCATGTAGTTGACTGACAGGGGCCTTCCCCCAATCATGATCAGGTGGGGGTATAGGCCTTGGTGAATGTAAAGGCCCGCCCCTACTCAACCATGGTTGGAGGAAGACCCCACTCTATCTTGATTGGAGGAAAACTTGTTGCCAGACAGTTTTTTAAACTGCTTTTTCCTCCTCACAGGAGATAAAGCTGAAGTCCAAATATGGACCAAACACTCTATAGTAACAAGTACTATCAGAACATAGACCCAATTTGTTATTATTTGAATTAAATGAAATCACTTAATCTACTTTTAACTATTGAAAAATAGCAGATATACAAGCTCACAGCCCGGCACCGAGTGAAAAAAAAACTATGTTTCTATGTCAGTGATGCTCAAACCTTTTCATGTGAAGGCCGGACCGCCAAAATCAATCCCATCTCAAAATATTTAGTTCCAGGGACCCCCCCAGAAGCACAATTTGAGTTACAAATGTTAACTTAAAAAACACGACTTTTCAAAAATAGCAGATCTACAAGCTTGCAACGCGGCACCGAAGCTTGTATGTCTGCAATTTTTCAATAGCTAAAGTACCTACTTTTCAGTGTCTTATTTTATGTATTTATTTAATGGGAAAGGCATTTCATAGGCAATTTAACCACTTGAACCATTTCTTAATACTTGACCTTTCACTCTGTACTTAGTCTGCTTTTTTCCCCCTCTATACCAAACCTCTTTGCCAAAAATAGCCGATCTGCTATTTTTGGCTAAAGTTCTCAGAATATGGACACTAGGGTTCAAGTTGTTAATATAAAAAGGATTGGAAGAGGACCCCCTGTAGTAACTCTGAGGACCCCCTAGGGGTCCCGGACCCCCTGTTGAAGACCCCTGCTCTAAACCACTGGTTCCCAAACACTGGGTCGGGACACATTTTTATGGGCCCCTTCATTTTTTTTTCTTTACTACATTTTGTATTTAATTATTACTATTTCAAAACATTTTCATAAAACATTCCCATACCAAAAAAGCTAAAATTGTCATGAATTTTAAAAAAAAATCAATGAACGAATGAATGAATGAGAAAAATCGAAGAAATTCCATAAATTAGAAAACAAACGTTTAAGAAGTAGTGAAAATAACCAATCTACTGTACAAGCTCGCAACGCGGTGCAAAGCGACACATTGTAAGCTTGTCGATCTGCTATTTTCACTAGTTTGGGTCCCGTCGGCAAACGTCAATTTCTCTTTTTTGGGTCTTAAGCCAAAAACGTTTGGGAACCACTGCTCTCTAAACAACTCTTCATCCTTCTCTCTCCAACCTCTACATCTATCATCTTGCCTTTCCTCCAACTTACTGTCCTTTTTATCTGGCGTTTCTCCTCTAACCTCTCCTATTTTCATCTCCGTCTCCCTCCCTCCCTCCCCATCTCTCTGTAGTGCACTCGGTTCACGCTTTGCTTCATAATGACGAACAAAGAAGAAACAAACGTCCGCTTTTCTTAAGTGTTTACCCACCCCTCATCTCATCTTCTGTCTGACCCCTCCTTTCATGTCTCTCTCCATTTCTCTCAGATCTTTTTTTTTTCATCTCTCTCTCTCTTCTCTGTCTTCATTAAGTCTCACCTCAGCACAAAGTAGTCTCCTTCCCTTTCAACAACTACTTAGGAACATAAAAAGCATGCAATCATACATACTTGCAGATAATGCGAGCGCGCGCACACACACGCGTGCGCGCACACAGTGGCCTCCTATCCAGTTGTGGCGCTTCTGAAATAGGGATGGGACGATATGCGATATTATCTTTTAGCGTGATAAAAAACACTCACGATAATCGTATCGTGGAGATTTAATTCATCGTGATATTGTCCTCCATCATGCACTGGGGTCAATTCACCTTTTGCTGCATATCCGGTAGCACTTAAACCCTCTATAATTGGTAAAAGGTACTTATAATAAACATACTTCATACAGTCTTTTTTTCACTCTCAAATGTCTTTGCCAAAAAATAGCAGATCTACAAGCTCACAACGCGCCGCAATGCGAGGTGTTGTGAGCTTGTAGATCTGCTATTTGTTGGCAAATGTTCCGCCCCAGGATAATGGATGTTGATTATCGCGATAATATCGTAAATCGCTATTTCTTTTGTCACAATAATCGTGATATGAAATTTTCATATCGTCCCATCCCTATTCTGAAACAAGGGTTTTTATGTGGCTCTTAGTACACGGCGTGCTCTGTGAATTCACATGGACAAAATGATTCCATTTAAAAAAAAAGAGAACCATTGGATAACTCAGAAACGGAGAAGTGTCAATCTGACAAACGGTCTGCTTCTCTCTTAACTGCACAAACATTGATTATGTTGAGACAAAGCATGCTATGGTTTCCATTCCCCTGAATAAGAGCTCAGAGCATATGGCACTAAAACACTGCGGTGGGGTTCAGGGTGGGGTCACATCAATGTGCTATGGCCATCACAGTGGTGAAGAATGCTTCCCTACAGGGGACCACCCATTCACACACTAGAGGTGCTATCAGCACCCTCTGCTGACACATTTGCAGTCAGAGTCTCTCTCTCACACTCTCTCTCACACACACACGCACAAACACACACGCTCGCGTATGCGCGCGCGCGCACACACACACACGCATGCACGCACGCGCAAACGCACACGCACACATTTGGAATATGTTTTAATGAGGTTAAATTATCCTTACCCTGGCCTAGATTGATCTTGTAGTTTGTTTTACAGTGCAGGTTAAAAACTACAGCAAGGGTAAAACATGGCAGGTTGAGCTTAGTGTACTGTAGATGTAGTCAATACTTGTTGACTACTGATGCACTTTGGCACATTGGCACATTGGCACACCAATATCTAACACACCCATTTGATTCGCTCAATACCAGAAACCACAGGCAGAGAATTGGGAAGGCTAAATATGTCCACGAACAGTCTGTACATCGGAAGCACTGTAAATCTATAGAAAATAAAGGGTGTCACATAATGACACTTTAAAGCTATACTGTGTAAGTTGCTAAACTAGTGGTCAGTCGCAGTATTGCTTTTTTCGCCCGTTTTTCGCCCGGAGTCACCGCGGACCACCGCCGCGGACCACCGGAGCGGCGCCGCAAACCACCGCAACCGATACGAATCCATGGAGTGGTAGAACGTAATTTTCTGAGCAGGATTTGGGGAATAAGAGGTTAAGAATCCTTCGCCATCGTAAACACTGGTTGCTGAGGGTAGCTACTTCCTGAAGAGTCGGTTATTGGCCGGTAGTGTATCATGTGTGTATGATCTGCGTTGTGATTGGCCAACGTATACACAACGTATACAGATGATGCAGATTACGTCATTTTGCCGGGAAATCCCGCCCCTGTCACTGCTAAGAAGAAAACATATAAAGAGAAGGCTTCAGAAGCTGAAAATAACGGAGTGGGTGTTCTAAAACTTTAGCGATTTAACAGTTAGGACAATTTTAAGATTTGTTTTATAAAAAAAGTTACATGGTATAACTTTAAGCGCTTGAAGATTGGCTATTATAAAAGTTTAATGCTAATACTTTTGTACTTTTAACTTTGACTTGTAACAAGAGTATTTTTCTATTATGGCATTGCCAATTTTACTTACATAACCCACATACTGTACTGCATAATGGCAGACTTGAGTGTATCTGCCTGAACCAGCTCACAAACCACGCATAATTAACAAGGCTTCATTACAATAGTTCCACATTCACCGTGTGTGCCTCAACTAACAATGAGCACTCTGCAAAAAGGAGGCATCTTTTTTAGCTTCAGAACACATCACGTCTCCGTGTAAGACGGGCACTGGCAGCTTATATATTTTTCAGCATATAATATATACGCATCCCGAGTGAAATTATCACTGATGGTTTTATTGTGTACGGCACCGTACTGTCCCAAATCACGATCGCTGGTGAATGTGGAATGAGCCAACTGAGGGATGTTGATGTCTTTAATGTGCTCCAAACGCTGCCAGGAGCTTTTGATGAAAATGTTTCCGTTATGTAAAGAACACCCTCGACACTCCCTTCCCATGTTCGCCTCTTCTATCTCCTGCTTCGCTTAATCTTATTTGTAATGCTTCATGTCACTTTCTAGTGCTAAGAGTAGGAAGCTTGCGTGCGCACACAGAAATCTAACAATTTATGTATGTATGTATGTCCACGTAGAAGAATACAGTACAAAGGACAACGTCTTCAAATGCTTGCGCCTAACAGTAGAGATGGGATTTATGGTTCTGTGAAGTGAGCCGGATCTCTGAGATCCGTTCCTTTCAAAGAGCCGTTCAAAATACTGTCTCATTTTAGTTACTGATTACTTTGTAGATTTTGATTATGATTGCAAATCACTTCAACCTTATAGGCCTATACATTTTGGCCATAGGATACATTTCTGCCATTTGAAAATAGCCGATCTACAAGCTCACAGCTCACAGCTCACAGAGCTGCTATTTTCAAATGATTTTTCTACATTTTATTCATTGGAAAACTTGTGAAATGGGACCTTCTGCACAATGAGTACTTTCTACTTTTGGTACTTTAAGTGCATTTTGATACCAATACTTTTGTACTTTTACTCTATAGCCTACATCAGTGCTACTCAACCCGCGGCCCGCGGGCCGCATGCGGCCCTTTCCGCATGTCTGTGCGGCCCGTCATGATCATGCCAAAAGAAATATGATTTTTCTAAGCCTGTCAAAGTTAACGTGAAACGCAAAACGCGGTGATGTTTGACCCTCGGTGCACTCCGTAGTTAGGGATAAGAGTCAGGAAGCGAATGCAGTAGCAGTGCAGAGATGCAGGCGGCTACACTAGAGCTAACAGTACAACGAGACAGTCAGACAGACAAATATGCGGAGATTTTGCAGCAGACAACCACAGTCGGGCTCACTGGAGCGGAGACGCATGACGGTCGTGCGATATGACCGGCCGCGAATCCCGCGATCGTCATGTTTCAGTCTAATGAAGACCTAGCCCTTGTCTCCGCTGCTTGTCTCTCCCTCCGCGACTCCGCCAGTCAGCTCCGACTATAACTCTATGGCACCGACAGTCCAAGCATTCCAACAGATCGCGCTGCAGCCAAGGAACTATGCTTATTAACACAAATCTCCTCCAACGAGCTGTTGTGTTTTACAAAGCTCAAAGCATCAAACTGTTTTACAAGTACAGTGCATCTGAGGGGGAGTTGAACGTACTTGAGTTATTTTTCCATACAATAACTCTCTTCACCAAAAATAGCCGATCTACAAGCTCACAATGCATCTTGTGGTGAGCTTGTAGATCGGCTATGTCCCCCAAGAATAGGGATGCTGGGGTTTGAGTGATTGAATAATAAGTATAAACGTTTATTTATTTTAAATCTGTCCTATTAATGAAAAGGAGTGTTAGTGGCATGAGAAAACATACCTTTACATTGCCAAAGTTCACTAGCTTTGCATACCCAGACACAGGGGAGGTTACAAAAAGGTTGAACCAGAACTGTTCATTTTCACTTCACATTTTGTGAATAAAGCCTAATTTGATAAAAAAAATCAAATGTCATCAATTTCATCATTCCATCCATGACAATCTTTTGGTTCAATGAGGTTTGGCCTGGCTTATGGAAATGTGGCTGTTTTCTGTGCGTTTCCTTAATTATTAGACTGTGTACTGTACAAAATCAATGTAAACGTCCAAAATAGGACCGTCATTTTTAGCTTGCGGCCCTTTGGACTTTTGGTATTTTGCTGAGTGGCCCCTGAGCCATCTCAAGTTGAGTAGCCCTGGCCTACATTTTAATTCCAGACTTCTGCTTGTGGCAGAGTATTTCCACATAGATTGCAGTATTGAGTATTGATATTTTTACTTAAGTAAAAAAAATGGAGTACTTTTCCCACCACTGTTCATTTACAAAAGGAACGGCTCCCTACTGCGAACCGGATCCCATCGTTCATTTCAACTCGATTCGTTTGCGAACGTCCCACCTCCACCTAACAGTCTGTGCGTTGCGAAGCGTTGTAAATCCATAGATAATAAGGCAGATGGCCGTGCTGTCGGCTTTAGCGCTGTCCGAGGTGCATACTGATTGGCTGAGAGAGTCAGTTATAATGTACCTCGAAATTTGACACAGTCCTTGAAAAGGAAAGTCAGTCGAAAAGGTGTCAACTGAGAGTCGACGGTCGACAGCTTTTTTGACATATTTTGAATGGCAATAAGGTCCTTGCCTAAAATAATATCTGAATGTACCGTAATGTTCTGATCATTTATATATGTCCCTCAGGTCTGCACGCCCCCCCCCCCCCCCCCTCTTCCCCCCCTTCTCGACCAGCCAGGTCACGTTCGACCACAGCCTCCAAAGCTCACGATTATGTGGGTTATATAAGAATTATAGTGCATTTACTTTCTGTAGGTATAAGTAGGGAGAAGTTAGTGAGAAAAGCCTCTGCGCACGGACGCACACGCACACGCACACGCACACGCACGCGCACACACACACACACACACACTGAATTTTCTATTTCCTGTGTGTAGGTGTACTGCTTGCTGATTTCCTGCGTGTCAGGTTTATCTGCAGAATTATGGACCAGGAGATTTATGAGTCAAAACAAAATTCCTTTACAGACCAGAGAGAGAGAGAGAGAGAGAGAGAGAGGGAGGGAGGGAGAGAGAGAGAGCGAGAGAGAGGGGGGGGTCTATTCCCGGAGCGAGGGTGTTTGTCTGTGTACGTGTGTACAGGGGCGTCACACCAAATTCTGGGCCCTGGGTACAAGGATTCACTGCGGGCCCCACATGAATGTTAACTATTGAAAAATAGCAGATATACAAGCTTGCAGCGCAGCACTCAAGCTTGCTGCTATTTTTGAAAAATCGTGAAAATGTGTGCAAGAAAGATACGTTTCCATGTCAGTGGTGCTCAAACTTTTTCATGAAAAATATAAAGATAAGGACCCCCATCTCAAAATATTTAGTTCCAGGGACCCCCCCCCCCCAGAAGCAAGTTTGAGTTACAAATGTACGCTTAAAAAATACATATATTCAAAGATTTGCAAACATTTTCACGACTTTTCAAAAATAGCAGATCTACAAGCTCGCATCTACAAGCTTGTATATCTGCTATTTTTCAATAGCTAAAGTTACTAGGGCCCCTTCACCTTGGGCCCTAGTAACTCAGTCACACTCCCCCCCCCCCCCCCCCTTGTGACGCCCCTGCGTGTGTATCTATTTGTGTCTGCGTATCAGTTTGTGTCTCTCTGTCTCTATGTGCGTGTTTGTGTGGTTGAGCGTATGTGCGTGTACTGTACATGCACTCGTGTGCGTGCGTGTGTGTGTGTGTGTGTGTGTGTGTGTGTGTGTGTGTGTGTGTGTGTGTGTGTGTACTGTACATGTTTGTGTGTGTGCGTGCATCTGTGCGCGTGTGTGTGTATGTATGATGTATAAAATGGAATCGCATTAGCAACTGAATAAAGAACTAGCTAATATCAGCAGAGTGCTTTTCTTTTCTTTTTAGAATGCAAACACACACACACACACACACACACACACACACACACACACACACACACACACACACACACACACACACACACACACACACACACACACACACGCAAACAATACACATTTTCTTTATTTTCCATAAAACAGCACAGAGCCTGGCTAATGTGATTGTGAGACCCCATCTCTCTCTCTCGCTCTCTCTCTCTCTCTCTCTCTCTCTCTCTCTCTCTCTCTCTCTCTCTCTCTGATAGCGTCTTTATTGCTGACAGAGGAAAGAGATTTTTCATGACCACTATTACTGCTATGAAATAGGGAAAGGGAGCAAATGATCTGAACATTAGAGAGAGGAAGAGAAAGAAGGGAGGGAAAAGTGAGTTTAGGTTTTTGCAGCTTGTTGAAGAATTAAATATAATTGATCACATCGTATCACTATCACATCCAGTGTGAAACTGATGTCAAATTGGGTTCAGATCCACAGGAGTGTGTAGTGTGTACGTAACTCTCTTGCCAGTTGCCAACGAACAAACGCTTGTTCTTTTCTGTAAGCAGATGAGGGGTGTACAGTAGCAGCAGCTCCCGCAACGCTAGTCTCAGATCTGGAGCGCACGTACAGTAAACAACAATGGCGGCGTGATCTAGTGTTGTAGTCGAGTCCACCTAAAGCGAGTCCAAGTCAAGTCCAAGTCATATGAGGTTCGAGTCCGAGTCGAGTCCGAGTCATGACCCCCTGGGAGGGGGCCGAGTCCGAGACCGACGGGAGTCGAGTCCGAGTCGAGTCCGAGTCTGACGGGAGGCGAGACTGAATCGAGTCCCCAAAACCCGTTTTTTTTTTTTTTTTTTTTTTTTTTTTTATGTAGGCTACAGAAAACAACCTTTTTTTGTTGTTGTTTTTGTTTAGTTGTTTTGGGGGAATGAGGGTTCTTTGTTCTTTATTAAAACAATAATAGGTCTCCTCAAATTACCTTTGGTTGCTGTGGTTTAGACCAGATGGAGGGATTATATCTCCAAACTGGCTTGGGAACGCCTCGGTATACTCCCTGAGGGAGTGGAGGAAGTTGCTCGGGATAAGGAAATCTGGAGGTCTCAGTTGGAACTGTTACCCCCGCGACCCGATTCCGGCTAAGAGTTTGATGCCGGTTCACAGCCAAAATATCCAGCTCCATGTAGCCGCCGGCACCTTAGGTTTGAGGGCATTTTACAGTAGGCTACTCCATTGCTGAATGTGATGTTGTGAGCCAAATGCAATTGTAAATGTCTGCTCGTTTTTACATAATGACATCAATCACATAATATGGTGAATGATGGATTCATTTATGTTCAGTCTCTCTCTAAATTAGTACCAGGGTTGGGAAGGTTACTTTTAAAAAGTATTCCTTACTTAAAGGACTAGTTACTGCCGCTACCATTTTTCCCAAACAGACATTAGAGTTGCTCCAATGAAAATGTTTCCCCCAGGCAGAGAACAAGTAGGCCTACTTTTGAGTGCCAATATAATAGTACAAATAAGACTTATACTGTAGTACAATATCCCAAATCACAGGCGATGATTATCCAGTCTAATGTCATGATATTAAAAAAAATATATTAATTACAAAATAATTATACTAATGTAGTCTAGGCTATAACATTTTAAACATTGCTGTTTTAGCTCTGTCGTTGTAATAGAGCTGCATGATTATGGCAAAACGTATTGAACAAAATGTTATCTTAATGAAAAACTATTTTATTTTGTCCAAAAATAAATTATTAGTTTCCCCATTCAAACACATTACATGCCTGTTTGCATTTCATTATTTAAGGTGATAAATACCTTATGTCATTTTAGTCTGATGCCTGTCAAACAATGCAAAAAAATACCCCATGTCACTGTTGTTTTGATTTGTCTCAACCTCTCTAGGGGGACTTAAAACGTTACACTTCTCTCTGTTAATCAGTGTAGCCTACTTTGTTAAACTTTCGGACAAGGCTTGCTTAACGAGTATTAATAGTTTACAGCTGGAAAGAAAACAAGACGTTGCATCTTAATCCAGCAGTGCGCGTGGATGATTTAAACTACACACAACGTCGTGTTTGGAAGCTGTTTACTACACTATGGAATTATTTATTTGGAACACAACACGAGGATATACTGCAGGTAGGAGAAAGGAAAAGTAAAGTGGACTGTGTTCAGTGTTGTCTGCTGGCTGCCGCTGCAGGGGCGCAGTGTGTGTGTGTGTGCGTGTGTGTGTGTGTGTGTGTGCGTGCGTGCTACAGTAGTGCGTGTGCTTATCAGATGCGCGTCAGATAGCCTATGCTGCATTACTTAACGCTCTTAATGTTAACGTTAATGGGCTCCTCAACATATGGATATACATTTCTTCCTTTGCATTGTACTGACTTGACTTGACTCGAGTGGACTCGGCGGGGGGCGAGTCCCGAGTCAAATGGTCCGAGACCGAGACGAGTCCAAGTCAAATTGAGGGCGAGACCGAGACGAGACCGAGTCAATGAAAAATTGGACTTGAGTCCTGACTCGAGACGAGTCATTGACTCGAGTACTACAACACTAGCGTGATCACTTATCTTTAAAAAAATATATATATATATATATATATATTATCCCACAATTTTGTAACCCATTTTTCACCCAGTGCCAATTGCCTATGTAATCCTGGGCTCCGCTCTTCCTCTGCCGCGCCTGGGGAGACAACCTCATGCTTCCTTCTATGCATGAGGAGTCCAAGTTGCTTCTTTTCACCTGACAGTGGAGATCTGCTATTTTTGGCTAAAGTTCTCAGCATAAGGATGTGAGGGTTAAAGTTGTTCATTTAAAATAATTATCCTATCACAAAGATTTGGAGGACCCCCTGTAGTAACTCTGAGGACCCCTAGGGGTCCTGGGCCCCCTGTTGAAGAACCCTGCACTATAGTGTTGATAAATAACCCATGAGAGCTTGATGTTGCACTGTGAGAGCCCTGTCCTCCGCCCAATGCAAGTGACAAAATTTGAGCATGCGCCGATTTGGTGGTGGGGATTTGTTGGTCTTAAAATTAGGTGCGGTCTGGTGCTGTCAGAGCGTACTGCTACCGTATCTTATGACACATGGCACAGACGTTGCTACTATTTCAATGTTTCCTACTTTATGTCTATGCCTAAAGTACTATGCTTCCTGTATGCTTCCTATTTCTATGCTTCCACTTGCGGGTTGGCGTTTTCTCTCAAGCTTAAATAAAAACTCACTCCATTTCTTCCGTTTCTCCTCTGACTGATTACACATTTCAGCTCTCACCACGGGATCTCAATTGGGTCTGTGCTCAAGCCTAATTTATAAAAGAAAATCAGTTATTCTTTTGTCAAACGACACTATTCCACTATGTTATACTACTGGTATGAATTAGGCTTTGCAGTCCAGTCCAACGTCTTTTCCGACAGGTGTCTGGCCCAGGGTTAGTATTAGGCTACAGTACCCAGCAGGGATCCTTTCAGTTCATTCTTAATCCAAATGAAACAATCAAAAATTAACCCTGAACGCAAATCTGTCACTTTGGATTTGAACCACTTTAACCATTATTTTAAGCTTTAAAAATAGCAGATATACAAGTTCACAGCATGGCACCGAGTACCGCGCTGCGAGCTTGTAGATCTGCTATTTTTGAAAAAATCTTTAACATTTGTCTTTGAATATTTTTTTCCCCATTCCATAACTGCCAAAAGATTCATGATTTTTCTAAAATCTAAAAACTCGCAGCACGGCACTCGAGCTTGTATATCTGCTATTTTTTTCAATAGTTAAAGCATAAGAGACGGATATCGCTCAGGCCTCTGTAGTCCTGTCGTGCTGGTTTTTTCCTTCAGAGATATGTCCAACAATATCGAAAGAACGACAGTTGTAAAACACTTTGTCCTGCATTGGCAGTCATCCTCCAAGGCTTTAAGACTGTATATCTTCTTCCCCCTACAACAACGGTCACTATGTTTGTATCCGCCAGTCCCTAACCACTGAAGTAGCCCTGTCCAGAGACCACTGACTGTGTGTGTGTGTGTGTGTGTGTGTGTGTGTGTGTGTGTGTGTGTGCGCGTGTGTGTGTGTGTGTGTGTGTGTGTGTGTGTGTGTGTGTGTGTGTGTGCATGCGTGTGTGCGTGTGTGTGCGTGTGTTTTATTGAATGGATAGTGACCCTCCATATGACCCCACCAACTAAACAACCACAACACTCCAAACTACCTCTTCTTTTCTCTCCCTCTCTCTCTATTGGGAAAAGGGTAACTGTGTCAATTTCCTGGCCATTTTCTCACCTCCTCTGTTCTTCCCCCCCCTCTCTCTCTCTCTCTCTCTCTCTCTCTCTCTCTCTCTCTCCCCACCTCCCTCCCTCTCTCTCTCTGCCCCCCCCCCTCTGTCTTGTCCCAGGAGATATAGAATCACTTTCCTTCCATCCTCCAATAAAATCCTTCAGCTCTCTCTCTCTCTCTCTCTCTCTCTCTCTCTCTCTCTCTCTCTCTCTCTCTCTCTCTCTCTCTCTCTCTCTCTCTCTCTCTCTCTCTCTCTCTCTCTCTCTCTCTCTCTCTCTCTCTCTCTGAATGCCGTCTGCTCCTTAGAAATTAAGATAAACTGCTCTGCTTTCTGTTTGGTACCAATGCACCGTTCAGATGGGACACGTGGAGGAATAGCCTATACATGGATATAGATTAGAGAGTGGTGGAGAACTGTGACCCCAAACCCTGGGGGTCACAGGAGATATCTATTGAATCGTGTACAAGAGTCAAATAGGCTCATGTGATGGCATGAGCAAAGTAACAAATGCAAAATATAAACTTTTTACAATGCTTTGTATGATTAGTTTTAGAGATGCACGATCATGAAATTATGGCCGATATCCGATATTTTACAGGGTCATAACTGTCGATACCGATACCGATTCCGATAACGATACATATTACATATCATAATGCAATATGTATGGCATCGGTATCGACAGAAATTACCCTGCAAATATCAAAATGTTATATTTTTTAAAATTGAAAAGCTTCCCCAGAAAACACAGATTAAATCTTCAGCCTTCATCACCATAAAATGCTTTTTCAGCTTCACATTCAAATATGAATATTATAAAACAAAATATTGATATCGGTTTAATAACGATTATGCATTTTTATGGCTGATATTGCTGATATGATGGCCCGATTAATCGTGCATCCCTAATTAGTTTGTTTGTTAATTAACTTTTCCTTTCTTTGATTTTGTATCTTTTTTTCTCTTAAACATTTGTGTGTAAACAGCAATAAACAAATTAACTGTAAATTAATTATCATGGCTTGATACTACATTGGATGATTGGGTCATGATCGCATGGACCAACAATTCTGGGTGCGCACCTCTGTATAGCAGGGAACTATACAGAAATGTGATGTTTGTGTACTGTACAGTATGTATGTTTACTGTGATGCTGTCTTTCTATGCATCCACCAGAAGGCTGGTTTTGCCATTTATTATTTTTTTATGATAAAGGCTGGCAAATATATTTCCTTGCAGATATTCAGGCCATTAAAGGGAATTACATGACTTTGCAATATATAGTTGCAATAAGTATGACGTTTCAATGTCACAATTTGCAGACATTTTTCCCGACTGGGTGAAAGTGGAAATGGTGGCCTGGTGCACTCCTGTGTCCAGCGTGCCAGCAGAGAGGGGCTTCTTGCTCGAAGCCAGGTGCAACAACAACATAGAACAGACTCGCTCCCTAGCTTCCGCCGTGGCCTGAAGACTCACCTCTTCACACTCCACCTAAGCCCATAGCAATTACCGCAGCACTCGCCTACCCTCTATGACCATGCATGAAAGCTAGATAGTGTTGGTCTACCTATGTTATTTTATCTAGATTGACATTTCTATGCATGATGCAGGGGTTGACACTAAGGTCTCAGAGGCACTTGCCCATCGGGCAAGTACAGGTCATATTCTACTTGCCCGAAGGTAATGCCCGCTTGCCCGAAAAGTTAATCGTCCATTATAAAATGATAGGTACGATTTTAATTACCGCTCAATTTAACACTTATTTATTTACTTTCTGGGGCTGTGCGATAAAATGTCATACCTCAATACCTCCAAATCCAAATACCAAATACTTTTAGCTATGATTGAATATGTCTATGGTTTCACACTTGTTATTTTATATTTTTAAATGTAGCAACAGTAAAAACAGCACATTATAGGTAAATAGTGCTCTTATTTTACATTCCACAGACCAGAAGACACAGCGCACTGGCCACGTTCAGGTGTTTAGACAGACATCTCGAGTTGTGTTTATAGACATTTGTGTCCCCTCTCAAATGAGCACTTGCCCTGTCGGGCAACCTGAAAGCCAACTTCACCTGCCCTGACGTTTTATTTACCTGCCGAGGGCAGGTGGGCAAGCCTTAGTGTCAATGCCTGATGATGTATTGATGTATTACCTTACTTATTGTATTGATGTATTACCTTGCTTATTGTAAGTCGCTCTGGATTAAGGGTGCCTGCTACATGCACTAAAATAATATAGTGCAGTACAATATTAAACAATAACAATGTACATGGCTGCATCATCTATTCAGCAACAAGACTGCTGAACAGCTACTGAGACAGGTGGTGTATGTTATTTGATGCCCCGGTTACATTTTATACTAGTAGACGTAGACGCTACATGGAAAGGGAGCTTCTGCGTTGTAGAGACGGCTGCGGCGGCGGCAGGTTGATCTATCGAGCGCTGATCATTTCCGGTTACCGTTGTCATCTGCCGTAGCCGTCCAAAGCTTAAATTGCCTAATATGCGAGGGAAGGCTACTCTGATTAATGGTGACGTTTTGGTGTACAGAGCATGTACAGGTTATGGAGTTGTGGTGGTGTTGTGCCAATGCTTTCTGCTGCTTTCTTTACAGTCCTGGAGCAGTCTGCTGCTGCACTCCTGAGCAGCCAGGTTCACGGTTGCCATGTCTGCCTAATATAAGCCAGGGGTCTTCAACATTTTCAGGCCAAGTTGAGAGAGAGACTAAGCAGCGACCCCCACAACCTTTTCATAGATTCCATATAGTTTCATCATTGTTTGACAGCACAATCGTCAGTGTATTTTGGATTCATGTCAATTTGTGTTTTCAGATGTTTAACCACTTGAACCAAACCTCTTTGCCGAAAATAGCCGATCTACAAGCTCACAACGCTCACAACGAGGAGTTGTGAGCTTGTAGATCTGTTATTTTCGGCTAAAATCCTCTGAATATGGACGCTAGGGTTCAAGTGGTCAATATAAAACAGGAGAAAAAAATCACACAAAGATTTGGAGGACCCCCTGCAGTAGCTCTGAGGTCCCCTATAGGGATCCCGGACCCCCTGTTGAAGACCCTTGATATAAGCTACTTTGGGCTTCTTTTTCGGTAAAGTTGCTTGTAAATATCGCTGGTTATGCAGTGGATCTCAAATATTTTTATACCGTGGACCCCCAAATTAATATGTACAGCATTTGTCCCTAATAGCCATCTGAAAGTGTTTGGAGACCCATACCGGATTTGTGTTGTTGTGATGTTTCACACATCTTCCACATATTACACATTTTATTTCAAGATATTTAGAACATAGATCTACATACCGATGTCTCTGGTTGACATTTCACTCAGGTTTTTTCATCTCACTCATGTCACTTTGGCTGCTGACCTCACTCAGCAACAAAATAAAAATAAAATAAACAAAAATTAAAATAAAACAATTCACAGGAGGCAAGCAGTGATCACCCCATGATGTGCACTGCAATGTAGTTTCAAATGCACTATATTGCAGATGCTTTTTTGAGAGTAAAAAACTAAAAAAGAAGAAGACATGCATGATCTGGGCAGATTGCCCCAGGAAATGTGCCAATGTGAACCAGAGACATCGGTAGATCTATTTTCCAATAGCCGCTGTATACAGCACTGTATTTAAGAGCTCATGTGATGGCCTACAATATAGTCGCTTCTTCTGGGCTTGTTTTCCTAGACCTGGTTGCTTATTCCTCCCCCAGGGTCTGGCAACCGTGGCCAGGTTGCCAGAGCACACTGTGATACAACCTGTCTCAACACTCTCGACGGCACGGCGACAGAAGTTCACCAGAGGCATTTAGAGAGGGGTTGTTATCACGGCGCCATATGGCGCTGCTCACTTCCATGAAATGAAGCAGCGTCACGAATGAACGGAGCCAATATGGATTGCTTGTTTTTGTTTTCGCCCGTCATAAAAGGGACATTATTAACCAGTTAAACCGCACAGTGACACCATTGTTCTAGGGGGCCGCACATTTGGCAAAAAATAGCAGAGCTACAAGCTCACAATGTGCAGCATATTACGTGTTGTTGTGATTTTGTAACTCTGCTATTTTCAGTTAAGCTATTTAGTTTAGAGCGAGAACAGGATAGAGCCCTTGGGAATCCGATTAAGTATACGGTTTAAGGCTACTTGAATAATTATTATAGGCTATAATTGGCTATAATATTTCAAATCATTTGTGTTCTAATTAGCAAATGATGCAAGCTTCTTTTATTCAGAAAGCATTTTGCACACAGTGAAGTAGCCTACACACAACATGCTATTTTTATGCAATTCAGCCGAGTGTGCGCTATAAAGCTGCTGTATCATTTTTTTGTATTATTCCTTAATATTTGTAATGCAGTCCAAAATTAATACTACTACATAACATACCGGTATGTTGTTGGTTACAAATGAATGTATCATACGTGTGACAAACTGTAATTATTTCGGACACTCTGGACAGCAGTTTAAAATCCTAGCGCCACCTCTGGTGTCGACAGATGTTTACATACAGGATAGGACTAGCCTGGCGGGGCCATACGTCATACTGCGTTCACACACTCATTCCTTCCCCAGTATAACGTCTGGCCTTCCGGGTATAGGCAGCGAGTATACTGATTATTTTCTGATCGGGGCCAATCAGTGACTGCTGTCCGCACAACAAACATAGTCTTCCTGACAACAAATTAAAAGCTTTCCCTGATTGGTTCATGTGTTGACGCCAGACGGTGACGTAGATGCATGCTGCAGCATTTTCAAAACAACAATGGCTGCCCTCGCGATGCAACAAGTGTAACAGTTAACGCTCTAATGATAAAACAAGCAATAAGTGCAGTTATTTCAGAGTTGGAATCAATTACAACAATTAAAAATTAACACGGGGGATGCGGAGTTCATCGGCCAAAAAGACGTGTTTGTTTGCCGTTCTTCTGACTGGCTGAGAGATGTTTTGCTACGCTGATTGGTTAGAGGAGTCTGTCTGTCAAGGCAAGTACTCCCGCCCACTTTTCAAGCTGCCAATAGGCCGAAGGCCAGACGTTATACTGGGGAAGGAATGAGTGAGTGAACGCAGTATGACGTATGGCCCGCCAGGCTAGGATAGGACTAGAAGAAACAAAGGGTGTTCCTGGAGCTTGATTTAAAGAACCATTTATTTTTATAACTTATTCTAAAATATGCATAAGAAGTCAACAAACACTTTATCTCAACGGAGACAGCATGTTCAACTGTAGCTATCAAATTTACACATAATACACTAAAATCTATGATGAAAGGCTCAATTATAATTTTTTATTTTCAAAACCATAAAAAATCATACATTTTTATTGGAGACTGTTTGTGTAATTAGTGGACGCATCGAGTTCACTTGTGGTTCATCGGTTGCTATTATTTCAGTACGATTTCGTCATAGAATTTCTGGCTGATATGCAAATCTTCATCATCAAAATCATCATCATAACACACATCTACATATTCCAATTCTGGGTTTCTGTCTTTGAAATATACCTGTAGCATGTGTGTGTGTGTGTGTGTGTGTGTGTGTGTGTGTGTGTGTGTGTGTGTGTGTGTGTGTGTGTGTGTGTGTGTGTAAAAGAGCTCTGCGTCTGTGTACTGTATGATTGAGAGTTGCTGGAAGAGTTCAATCGCCTCATTCCCCAGTCAGTCAATCATGCACCGTGTTTATGTGTGTATGGAGGTTATTTGGAAATGAATACACATAATACTATCTCCTTTCAACTATAGGGATAACTTGGAGATACGAGGTTTCCACCCGACAACGACGATATTAATTGTGATATTTCCCGATACCGATACCCTACATAGCAAGTATAACAAATGCATCACCTTTCAATTAAAGCCATTTCTTAATTGTAGGATAGTCTTCAGTTCCTCTCCTCATCCTCTCCTGTCCACCCTTCTCCTCCTCTCCCATCCTCTTCTCACTTTCCTTCTCCTCTTCCTCCTCTCCTCTCATCCTCTGTTTACTCCTCCTTTCCTTATTTATCTCCTCTACCTGAGTCCAAAGTTCAGGGTCTGCAGTCGGTGATGGATTAACAACTCACACACTGGAGCACATGCACGCACGCAAGCGCGCGCACACGCACACACACACACACACACACACACACACACACACACACACACACACACACACACACACACACACACACACACACTCAAGCACAGTCATCCTTCAGGATACATGTGGTCAATAGCTATCTCTGTGTGTCATAAATCAGTCAATCACTACCAAGTCTGAACTCAGCGTGCGCGCGTGTGTGTGTGTGTGTGTGTGAGACGGGGGTGATCCTTGACCATGGTGACATGCAATCCATTAAATTAGTGACAGACACGTAAATCTAGAGACACACACAGACAATCATATACTTAGGCACACACACACTAAGACATGTGCACGCACACAGACACACACACAGTCAAGCATAAACACGCACACACGCCACACACACGCACGCGCACACACGCAGTGGCCTCTGGCCTGGTCAACCATACATCCCTTTATTTTACTGTCTTCATCTGTCACTCAGAGAGACAAACAGACACTCAATGACCTCCGTCTGAAGGCACACGTGTGTGCACACACACACACACACACACACACACACACACACACACACACACACACACACACACACACACACACACACACACACACACACACACACACACACACACACACACACACACACACCAAGAGCAGACTAAGGGTACGAATGAGAGAAAACCAATTTCCTCCCAGCAGATAGCATCCACTGGTGGTGCCAGCAAGCCTTTATGTGTGTGTGTGTGTGTGTGTGTGTGTGTGTGTGTGTGTGTGTGTGTGTGTGTGTGTGTGTGTGTGTGTGTGTCTGCGCGTGCGTGTGTGCGAGTGCGCACACATGCATGCAACTCTTCCTAGGTGTGCTTCAGCCTGTGTGTAGTCTGTTTATCTTACTCTGTGTATGTATCTGCCTACCTGCCCGATTCTGTGTGTGTGTGTGTTGCGTGCGTGTGTGTGTGTGTGTGTGTGTGTGTGTGTGTGTGTGTGTGTGTGTGTGTGTCAGCGTTTGTCACTCTCACTGGCTCCCCACGGAGCCCATTCCACCCAATCCCTCTGGGCCTTGCCGTGATGTCCAGGGAGGATAAGCGTCTTTTGGGGGGGGAGGCAGAGAGAGGAGCCAGGGAGGGGGTCTTTGTCCTGGAGCTCTACAGTTGACAGGGGCCACCGCTGCTCGCTCTGGTCCCCCCCCCCCCCCCCTCCAACAGAGACAGACGTTGAGTGGGGTTGAATACTGGATTAACCCCCCCTGTCAGCCCTGAAGCGTCAAAGACAAACAGGCAGAGACACAAAGATATCGTCGCTCTCGGACAAATACCCTGTATCTCCCCATTTAATTTTTTTCCACATAAATAAATGCACTATTTATATACTTTGTCGTAGGATCGTATCACACAAAGGTAGTGGAAATCTACGAGGGACAGCGGCTTCTTCAAACGTCCCCATGGAGGGGGGCCACGGCCCCTCAAGGGACACAGGTGAAATGTTAACCTGCCGACGATACAGAGCGCCAGGAGGTAGCACCTAAACCAAACCTTAACCCTAACCTCAGTAAAACTAACTAGCCGCGATGCTCCAGTCCTGCCGCGGGTGAAAATCTAACCCTGCGCGATGCTCCAGTCCTGCCGCGGGTGAATATCTAACCCTCCGCGATGCTCCGGTCCGCCGCGGGTGCCACGGTCCGGGACGGGGTCCCGAAAAGCATTTCGGGTTTCTGATCCGGTCAGGCCTACGCCATGTTGTAGTCATCAGGCGGACTACACTTTGGCCGGAAAGATCAAACCTGAAACAGTTTTAACCAAAATGATTCCCTGGGCATACTTTTAGGACCTACCCAATAAACCCCTTGATGCGGCATGGTTTTGCTTATTTTGGAAAAGTTCATTTGGTATATCCATCTTTATAGTCCAACTCGTAGGAACTGGCAAGACTACACTTCTCGAACATTTAAATAGGGATTGGGGAAACAAGCAGGTGCATCTTCTCACATGCCCCTCTTCTAGCGCCACCATGAGGTTGCTAAGGCCAATTTGTGTATACATGCGACCTGACGGTCGCTTATCTCCCGATTACGGAGTCTTACTGGTGGGTTACAGTTATACACACACACACACACACACACACACACACACACACACACACACACACACACACACACACACACACACACACACACACACACACACACACACACACACACACACACACACACACACACACACACACACACACACACACACACACAAACACACCACGTCTCTGCGTACCTGTCACATTCTCAAACATTAAACATAGAAATCTGATCTGTTTTATATTCCTTTTTAAAAGAAAAACATCTCAGGCTGGCATGAAGACTTAGCATACTGTACTTCATCTGTGATCCCAACATGAATATGCCTTAGTGACTGCATGCTAAGTCAACCACATCACAGTCTCAAATGCTACAGTATCTGTGCTAACAAATGAAAGGGCCAGTAAACCTCAACATGAATACATGGAGAATGGAGAAGCGTACTTATCCTGCGCACCATCACGCTAAAGACAATAATTTAACGATGGTTTTATGCAATGTACATAATATCCATGTTTTATCTCTCGCGCAAGCAGCTTGAGATTTCGAGATATTGCTCGCTCTCCCTTTCTAGCTTTGATTTCCAACTTCCAGTGTTTTTGTTCCACTGCTTTCTATCCACAGCTTCCATAATGACCAAATTCCCCCTCGAGGGAACGATAGCATTTTTATCTTATCTTTTCATCTTTTTGTTATCTCTGCTCTTATACAGTACACTGAAACCAGACTAGTGTGCTCTGCCCTTTACAGACAAGTTAACAGAGCATGACTTGCAGCTTGACAGTCTTAAGGAATGTTGTAACGTTTTGATATATTCTTTCTTCGCACGGGTTAAACGGGTACAATACGCCAGGGGGGTATTTGTAGCGTGCGTCCCTCGATATTAAACCAGGTATTTTCCAAGCAAATACTGAGTGTTTCTGTGTTATTTGTCATGAAGGGTTTTGTGTCTGTCAGGTTATGTACCCACTTGGGCAGTAGTGTAAAGTAAGTACTGTACTTAAGTGCAATTCTGAGGCATTAGTACTTTACTTGAGTAGTTCCAATTTCCAATACTTATACTTCTACTCCACTACAGCAGGAGAGGACCTGGTAAGACGTAGGAGGAGCCCGGCCAGGAGTCAACCCATAGAGCCTAGTTCTTCCACGCGCCAGAATGGCTCCCCAATCCTGGCAGAGTAGTTCCGGTGCTGCACATTGAGTGACCCTGTCTTTCCCTAATAGGACTGATCGTGGATAGCTACTGGGACGTAAGTCGGGACTTGATCAACCCCGGCTGGGTCACCTGGGCGAGGGTGTATGATGTTGCGAGACCCGAAACACCCGTCGACCCCAGGCTACATCACTGATGATACGTCCCAGCTGCATCCTTGTGATGTTTTTTACACTATTAGTTCTATTTATAGTGGCTCATAGGAATAGACTATGTGACAACCAGGAATAGTTTGGTGACCACCGGAGACTCGGTTGACGGCCGGAATTTAGACGGCACCCGGGAGCAGGTTGGGTTAGCGCCCCAGCCTGTGTCTTCCGTGAGGAAGAAGCCCAACAAATCCACGGTGAGGCCTTTAGGAGGGCCATTCAACTGCAGCAGCTGAATGGAATGTTTGGATTGGGGTCTGGTGCAACGCACAGGTTCTGAACCTGGTGAGAGCAGGAGAGGACCTGGTAAGACGTAGGAGGAGCCCGGCCAGGAGTCAACCCCTAGTTCTTCCACGCGCCAGAATGGCTCCCCAATCCTGGCAGAGTAGTTCCGGTGCTGCACATTGAGTGACCCTGTCTTTCCCTAATAGGACTGATCGTGGATAGCTACTGGGACGTAAGTCGGGACTTGATCAACCCCGGCTGGGTCACCTGGGCGAGGGTGTATGATGTTGCGAGACCCGAAACACCCGTCGACCCCAGGCTACATCACTGATGATACGTCCCAGCTGCATCCTTGTGATGTTTTTTACACTACAATTTCCAATACTTATACTTCTACTCCACTACATCTCGGATACAAATATTGCACTTTTACTCCACTACATTTATTTGAAAACTTTAGTTGCTAGTTACTTTGCAGATATCAATTATAATATTATAAAACACACATAAACCACTTTCACACTATTTTATACCTATAGGATATTTGAAAATAGCAGATCTACAAGCTCACAACGCGTCGCGATGTGACGCGTTGTGAGCTTGTAGATCTGCTATTTTCAAACATTTTGTACTTTTACTTTTGGTACTTTAGTTTAAGTACATTTTGATTGCCAATACTTTCATACTTTTACTCGAGTACATTTTGAATCCTGAACTTTTACTTGTAAGGGTGCCCTCAGACCAAAATACCTATGAGAGTGGAATCCGCGTTCCTCCAATGCATTTCAATGATAAGGGAGCGTTTTTTGCAGAAATCCTCTGCTGGCATGACACCGCTTCACTCTCATTGAAATGCATTGGCGGAACGCGGATTCCACTCTCATAGGTATTTTGGTGTGAGGGCAGCCTAACGGAGTATTTCTATATTGCAGTATTGACACTTTTACTTGAGTAAAGAATGTGAGTACTTTTCCCACCACTGCACTTGGGTTTCTCCACTGTCAAACACACTCCAACACCCGCATATACCTTTTTATCCCCCTACATTGTGAGCCTTGTGTGAGTTTTGTGTGAGTGACATCATGGGTGGACAGAGTGACTCGCTTCACACTGGTATATGAATGCATCACGGCAAGGTTTTGGCGACATGTTTTTGTTTAGTTTTTTTTTTGCTCCACTCCAGACTCTTTAAGTAAACGCAGCAAACTGTTCCTTACTGTTGTTGAAAAGGATGTATTGGTCCTTGAAGATGATAGATGGACTACTGTTGTTCCTGTAGTCCTCTTCCTTTCTTCGTACCTCCCTCTCTCTCCCCCTACCTCACCCTTTTCTCTCCTTGTACTCCATTGTACTGCTCTCTCCCTCCCTCCGTCTCTCTCACACCCTCTCCATCCTTCTCTCCTCACCCGACCTTCTCGCTCTTGCTCTCCCTCTCTCTCTCTCTCTCTCTCTCTGTCTCTCTCTCAACCTCTCCCCCCCACCCTCTCTCTCAGTCTGATAGATAGATAGTGAGTGCTGTGCTGCCCCCCCTGAGCTAAAGCTTGTTTGGGCTGCTGGCCGCCCCATCACTTACTATTAGAGTTGACACGCAGAGAGACAAACAAACACACCTGTGTGTGTGTGTGTGTGTGTGTGTGTGTGTGTGTGTGTGTGTGTGTGTGTGTGTGTGTGTGTGCGTGTGCGCGCGCGCGAGTGAGAGAGAGAGAGAGAGAGAGAGAGAGAGAGGGAGAGGGAGGGAGAGACACACACACACACACACACACACACAAAGTGACTTGCTGATGGATAGGCAGATATAGACTGATGGGTAGGCACACACACAAACACTTAATGTGCACACACACACACACACACACACACACACACACACACACACACACACACACACACACACACACACACACACACACACACACACACACACACACACACACCTGTGTTTTGGAGATAGGTAGAGACTGATAGCGTGTCTGCTGGCATTTAAAGGGGAGGTGTCAGGGCTGGCAGCCCCTTAAAGGGACGGTCATTAGAGAGATGTATGGAAGGAGGACAAGGAGTGAGGGGGAGAGAGGTGCAGATGGGGGAGGGAGGAGAGAGGGGAGTCACATAGGGAGGAGTCAGTGGCCAGTGGCTGGAGGGATAACACCCATAGAGACAGGGCTGGACTGGGACATAAATCCGGTTCTGGCAGCTTGGCCCTGACCGGCCCACCACAACCGGCGCGAACCCTACATGGAAGATCTACAAGCCCACAGCGTGTCGAGGCAGCAACACGTTGTGGGCTTGTATCATAGACATGATACAAGCCCACAACGCCCAAAAAGGATGGGAGTCCCTTTTTTGCAGGTCTTTCAGTCCGAGTGTATCAAAAAATCACCTCGGTTAAGGTGGAGATGACGGAGGCGCGGTGTCTCAGGCGACCTTGACCCATGTGAGACACCGCTGAGCGAG